>NC_067169.1:99938822-100098822 GCF_903995435.1 Acomys russatus
AAATAAAAAACAATATAAGAAGTCTATGTTATGATTCATGTGCAAGAATAAAATTTTTGTAATAAATCATACTGAATAATAAAAATGAAGTATGTTTATGTTATCACATCCTCCACTTTCATAAATTGTATTCTTATAGCAAATATGAATTCAAATCCTTGGTATATGTTGTTGTATTTTATGCAACTACTTGTGAAATACCTTGTCTCTCTATATTTGAAAATCTTCCAAGGCAGAGATTATATATATTTTAAATATGCTTGAACCTTTTAAGGACTCTATTTCTTAACACATTTAAACTATTCTAAAAACAGTGCTGAAAAATCACCATTAAATAATTGTCAACACTATATAAAAGTATCTTAATTGAAAGTAGAAACCAGTATTGTTTAATAATCTACTTGTGTTTCTTTTCTTCCAGTGAGTATGATGTACTTTCTGGAAGCTTTTTTGAAACTAAGTTGATCAACATTTGCCTCGAAATTCCTCCTTTCTAGCCATAAATGAACTTATGTTTCCCATGCCTATCTCCTGCCTTCCTATGCTGCATTAAGAGACAAAGCACTATAAACAGCTTACTCTCCCTTGATTTTTTTTCTCATTACATGCATTACATCAAGATTTGTATTTTGCTTTGTGCTTATGAGGATGTTTGCAGAACAATCATGATTTTATGTCCTCTATTATAGATGATAAAGTTCTGATTAGAATATTTCAATTTCCTACCAAAGGAAACCTCAAGATGTTATGATATTTATTTCTCAGCTGTCTTACCAGTATTGACAAAGGTGGGGCTGGAATTTAGGAGTAATATTTGACTCTCATGAGCCATAAAATTTTGATTCTGTACTGAAAACAAAACACAGATTTGCACTGTAAAGCCATTGTTAATAAATATTATATGCCTTCCTTAAAAAAAATATTTTAGGATAGGGATGTACTTTCACCTAATTTTAATGTAATGACTTCCTGTAACAGCTTCTGAATTTTCAATGACAGCTTTTGCCCTTCAGTTTTTACACTGGATAAAAGGATGTGGCACATAGCATATTTGTAACTTAACCAAAATTCTTTCAATAAAGATTTGATATTTAAGAAAACGTACTTAATGACTTCCTGAATGTTTCAAAGAAGCTGTGCCACTGTTTCATTTATTTCTGCATGTTATGACCCACTCAAAACTCTGAACACCTCCTCCTTTTTTCTTTTTCTTTCCTATCCTTTTCCCTCAGGCTGCCAGCCTTTTAGTGAAGGTGCACATCTGCTGCCATAAACACACAAATTAGCACATCAATGTTTCTGATGCAAAAAAAAAAAGTCTGTGCAATAAGAGAATGTTTTGAAAGCAAGCCAGTTTGTCAGTAAATTATAAGCTTCATTACCATAAAACTCTAACAAATAGAAACCACATCTCATTAACTGAAAGCACAATATGACTGCACCAATATTCATCTCCCCAAAGAGTGCTTATCCATAGGGAAAAAAGAAGATAAAAGTTTTGTTTAGAGCTGCCACTAATGACAGCATTAATTTTATTTATTAAAGAATGTCTAAGCATTTTGAAAACCACACATTTTATCCCTTCCCCAATGTTTTAATATTTTTCTGATTAAACATAGTGGCTGTCTATAGAGTTTTATATGTTTTTCATGGTATACTGGTTTATTTACAAAATCAAATATACTTTTCTCACATAAAACGGTAATATTATTACTTAATTTACATAAAAAACCTGAAAACTTATACTCATAGAATATGTTTTTTGATGGCATTCTGTTTTTGAGTCATTTCTTTTTCATGTTATTAGGGTTTCAAGCCAGAGATTTGTGCATTGTAGCCAAACTTCTTACCACTGAATTACAATCCATATCCTTTTAAGTTTTACTAAAACAATTTAGATGATATAATACTACCTTAAAATATGGCTTTGAACTTGAGCTACTATTCAAGGAAGGTATGCCTTGTAATTTCACTGTCTCCCAAATACTTATAAGCCTGAATCATTAAGCCTGGTATAATGTTCTTCTGGTGATCTTTAAATTGGACAAAAGAGGAGAAAAAGAATCCAGGTTACATTTCTATGATCTATGGATGATGAAACTCTTTGCTTAAAGTTATTTGCTACTGATTTTTATGAAACACAACTGACTCCCAATTTCTTTAGTTACTATACTCTTGTTTCGTGTGATTCTATATTCTTAGCATTTTCTTTATATACTAATAAAACCAAATTCTATTCAAAATTTTATAGGTTGCTCAACATGCTGAAAAGTACTGATTTTACAAAACATACCTAATTCCAAGCTAAAGAAGTGATTTGACTAACAGGAACATGGATTAACAGAAAAGATAGGGGTTGTTTCAAGAAGGTAAGTGAATATGGTTGTTTAGTCAACTATTTAATTATAAGCCAAGATTCTGAAAATAATAATGGAAGATATTGAATGACATGTGATCTTAGACTCATATTAAATTATTGAAGAGAAACTAAGAGGATGCTGGAAAAGTGTAACAATTTTGAAAAATGTAGACGTTTTGACAACAAATAATGAATACATGCAGACACTATACATTATGCAAAATCTTGAATCTTTTATAATTTACAGTCTAAAAAAGAAATTGTATTCAAATGTATTGAGTGAAGAAAAGTATGTCTTCTATATGGTTTCAGTTTTTTAAATAGAAAGTAAATATGGAGAAAAAGTGTTATGGATGGAAAGAGGAATTGTTTATACCTTCCTTTAAAATGTGGTTTTAAATACAGAAGGAAGGTTATTCATGTTCTGGTGCTTTTAACATGTTTTTGTTTTATTTTTAATTTCAAATGAACAATTACTTTAACTGTGACATAGGCTTATGAATACTTGGAGGCAAACAGAAGAATCTCTTTACTTGAGAATCTAACATATTTTAGTGTCTTGTATTTCAGCTACCGATCCTATCTTGTAGGTATATTTGGTAAGTAAAATAGTCTTACAAAGCCTTGCCATAAATAACATAATTCAGTTCCAGATAAGAGTATTAGCTACAGCATTAGGGTTACTCTTTAATTGAAGATTTCACTGAAGGAACAGGAAGAAGCTAATGAGGAAAATTCCACTGAGATAATAGGCTCAAAAACATGCATAATTTCTAATGTCCAAGGGCTAGTTATTGTTTAAGGTTATCCATGTAAAGGGAGCTAAAATAAAGCAGAATGGGAATGTAGAAACTGTGCTTTAAATAATTTAATGGAGAAGAGACTTCTGATTTTCAGGAAAAGAGAACCATGTATTTGATGAAATTAATTCCCTCTGCATTTGCTTATGTCCCCCTCAGTCTCCCCTCTAGTATTCAGTTGTTCATTGCTTCTTTAAGATGTTACTTGCTTGTCTATAAACTTTCTGTTCAGAGTATGTATATTAATGTTAATATTCTGTTTAATCCTGAAAGATGAGTTAGTGCTTTAAACTGGAAGTTTTCTAACTATATAATGGTAGTGACTGAAATTCTTCATGAACAATGTGCAGAAACTATTTGAATTCAAGGGTCTGATTATCAAAGAATATTAATTGTAAAGGAAAAGAATGTTAAAATATTTATCCACTCTCTGTACAAAGTATAACTTGCCAATGGAGGCCTAAGTAACAGAGAAAAATAGTCTTCCCCAAAGGAACAGCACACCAATTGGTTGTCCAACTACAAATGATCAGCCCTGAATACATAAATATGAATATCATTATACAGTACAAGCAGGTTATATAAGGGATATATAAAAATATTCATACATGCATGTAATAGCAATTAGCCAAACACATGGCCATGAATTTGAAAGTGAGCCAAGAAATAATATAGACAGTTTGGAGAGAGGAAAGGGAAGGAAAATTTTTGTCATTATATTATAATCTCAAAAAATTTAAAGATCCACTGACAATGAGAAAGGTTAACCCCTGGCAACACCCACCCTACCTCAAAGAGGATGATGAACATCAAAGAATCTTCTTATGGCAGCCTAGCCACTGGGCAAAATGTCCTTGTTTCTACTACAGACAGAATTCTGCCTAAAAAAGGGCAAGCTTGGATGCAGGCAGAGTTGATGGCCAAACTCTGTCAAGGCAAGGTAAGCAGGTCCTCAATAGTTCTTGCCTCACAAATATGTCTGTCAGATATACTGGGACAGAAGGCTGAAGATGATGCTCCAACATTATAGACAGTTTTGGGTGACTATTCAGGTAGAAAACTGTCTCTATCATCTCATTTGGAAAACTACTAACTTGTACTCCCAGTATACTCAGGTAATCAATTTTATTACTTCTCAAGTCTTTAATGGGTTTGGAGACCAGATAATTTAGTATTACAAATAAACTTAGTTGTTTTATGGTCAAGATGTTTTTAGGTCTAGATAGATGTATAAAGGTGATAATGATGAGATATAATAGATATTGACTTACATTCAGAATTTTAGATACACCCTTTTCTTCAAGTTTGCCAAATACAAATAGCCAAAACACTAAAAATATACTTCCTTATTGTGTCATGGTTCTTCTTGGTAAAAGTAGTTTATTGTATATATGTGTAATAATATAAATGCATATGTAAAAAATAAAAAATATTTAATAAAAAATTAAAACCTTTTAAAAAGTAAAAATATATTCTATTTACAAGGAATTAATCTTATGTTCATATATATATTCAATTTATGTTTTTAATTAATTTTAATTTATTAATTAAATTGCTTTTAATTCATTAATTTTAATGTTTTTAATCAATGATAAATAATTTTTATTAATTTTAAATTAAAATTAATTTAAAAATAAAACAAAAAGACACTTTAAAAGGACCAGATATGCATAGCCTCCCTTCTGTTTTTAGAAACATATTTTGAGGAAATTTATAAAAATTTTACATGACTTCATAAGGGAACTTTCATTGTTCAAGTCACAATTCTTCCTTAGCAGATAGCAAAGTCATTGCTTAACATCTGCTCACCTTTGCCATCTGTTTTCAGCTTCATGCAGTCAGACTATTTCCTGATTGCCACCTGCTTTTGCAGCTCATTCTTTAAGCCTTGCCATCCTTTGCTAATTCTTGCTGCTCCACTGGGACCTATTTGATTCTTTTCATTTTTGGAGACATCATATTTGGATATATATTCAAATTTTTTCTTTTTATATTGTCTTTTAATAGCCAGTATGTTTCATATCATAGGCTAAAAGTATTTAATAATATCTATCAGTGCCATTAAAGTGAAGAACAATGTTATAATAATTGACATGTTGGATCAATAAAGCATAAAATATAGTTTATCATGTGATTCTGTTCAGCTTTTGGTTATGCACATCTCTTCTTGTAATAATTCACTTAGCAGCCTAGTTTCTTCATTTGCATATAATAGAAACACACAATTTATCCAAACAATGTACCTAACAGCCTCAAAAACACCTGAAACCCAATTTTATAGTCTGAAATTGTTTTCTTTCAGGAAGATTGAACAGTCTCACTCTGGCCATTTACTGCCCCATTCTGAAGTCAACTGTATGCCCAAGAACTTTAGCTCCTTTATTAGACAATGTTACAACAAAACAAACTTTGTTTCTATTTGTCCTTTCATCAGTCAAAGCAAGGAGAAATGTACACATAACAATCCATAAAATACCTAAACATTTCTGTTTTATGCTTATTTGTAGTAAACAACACATAAGTAAATATCAATGTCACCTTTCACTGTATGGTGTATTTTATCCCTTCTTCTTATTTAACTTTAAATTTTCATTTAAATTGAAAACTTGGATTTTACCTGTTAGTGTTTGTGTGTCTGTGTGTCTGTGTGTGTGTGTGTGTGTGTGTGTGTATGTAATTCAACACATTCAGTACACATGTGTAGCAATAACATTGCTAAACAACATAGTATGGCAAAGAACTTTGATCTTTAGAATTGTGAATTCCATGCAATTCCTTTTTCCTTGTTAAAGATTCAAATGATTTTCAAGATTGCCTAGGTATGAAACATATTACATTGTTTTATATTTAGATGGCTGTATTATATTCTACAATCTATACTGGAATTCATAAATGGCCTGTGTGTATAAATGAGGTTTTAACATTGCATACATTAAACGAACTCTTCGTGTCTTAATGCTGAATTTGTTTTTATTTTTATTTTTCTTATTTTTTTTTTTGAGACAGAGTTTCTCTGGGTAGCCTTGGTTCTTGCTTTGTAGACCAGGCTGGCCTTGATCTCACAGTGATCTGCCTGCTTCTGTCTCCCTGAATGCAGGAATTAAAGGTGTTTGTCACCATGCCTGGCTTTTTAAAGTTTCTTTTTGAGCTTATAGTTACAATATTTCTTCCCTGCCTTTCCTCCCTCCAAAACCTCTCACATAACCCTCTCACCCTCTTTCAAATGCACGGCCTCTTTCACTAAGTTTTATTGCTTGTGTATATGTATATCCATATACATTCACAAAATATAACCTACTCAGAGTGCATAATGTTCCTTGCATGTATGTTTTCTGGGCTGAACATTTGGCACTGCACAACCAATTTGTGTGCTGTTTCCTGGGGAAGGATACTTCTGTTGTACTCAGATTTCATCAGTAGTCTATAGTTCTTTCTAAGAGATGGGGAGGGAGGTAAATACAACAGAGTTGTCTGAAAAAACTCACAAGGAATTATACTATTAACTATTTTACCACGCAAAACTATAATACACATGATTCCTTGTAAAAATACACATATACAGTTTTAATAAACTGTCATCATCTGTGCTGACAATGCTTCTTCCAAAAGCATTGTCAAATATCAGGCATAAGAAACCATTTTTAGTTTGTTGGCCAGGGCTCTTTAAGTGATTCCCCAAATATATAGCTTACTGCTGATGCACTTGGTTACCTCCATAGAAATGGAAAATAAGCCTCTATTGCTGAAGATAACACATACTTCGGAAGCTGGTCACAGAGATCACTGAGCTAGAATTTACCTGAATGCTACCTCCTAGAAGACTAGCTTTCATGATACCGGAAAGCACAGTTCTTCACGTATTCAACCACTCACAGTTTCTTCAGATCTTCTGTTACAGACTTTGTGTCAGTGTCTTGTTTTGATTTTTATATGAGGACATGCAACTGAAATTTTCTAGTATGGAAGATTTTGCAGAATTATTTTTTACAGAATTTGTGAAAAGGGTAAATTGAGTTTTTACCTGACAAAATAGTTAATTTCTTTTCAACTGTATAATCTTCCAATGTATAGATAGAGGTTCTATGACTCAGTCATTCAATTTTTAAATGATATATTGACTATGTGGTACATGATGAGCAAGGATAATATACATACTTTTGTGTTTATGTTTATGAAGATACCAATTTTCAAACTGTTTGTCTAAATAACTAGAAATATTACTGAAATTTGCTATGTGTATGTTCATGTTAGTAGTAACCTTAAACTACCTTCCCGAGTGTCTATAATATTTTCTATTCACATTAGTAATAAATATGTTTTTTGTGGTTTCACATCCTTGACAGCTCATGTTAGACTTCTGTTTATTTTATTAATTTTAGTAGATTGTGGTGACATCACATTGTTGTTGAATTCAAAATCATCTAATGAATTATTTTGTAGAGCTTCTTTACTTATTTGCTTAAAACTATACAATTTTCTCCCTGAGATGTCTATTTAGGTATTTTGTCCTTTCTTTGAGCAAGTAATTTCCTTATCTTTGAGTTGTTAGGGTTCGTTGTAAATGAATTGAAACATAGTATTGTAATATATTGGCTATTTAAGGTAAATATCCTTGAACAATAGCAAAAACAAACAAAAAAAAAAACCAAATAAACAAACAAAAAACATGACTCCAGCCTTAATGTTGTTTCTCAAAACCAAAAAAAAAAAAAAATTGAATTTTCAAGTGAGATATTTTTATACTGAAAAAATGACCTCATTTTCATCAATCCCAGGAACTGGGACATGAAAATTATTTTAAAATAATTCATCTTTACAACTTCATCACATAATTCACTTCTTCACAATTTAATTGTTAAGTCCAAATTTAGTATAGAACTTATCCTGTGTGTTGGAAGGGACCAAATTTGGGTTTCATCATGCCTGTTAAGAACACATTCCAGGGCTCAGTACATAAAAGTACTTGATGGAGCCTGCTGCATGAGTTCAATTCCCAGAATTTGTATAAACATTCAAAAGTTTGGAACTGATTACATAAAGTTGTTTTCTGTCCTCTATATATGTCCTTAAACACACACACACACACACACACACACACACACACACACACACACACACACACTACATTTAAAAAAGCTGACCACCACTGAGAAACATTTAGTGTGTTTTTCTCATTTTAATCTTTGTTGAATCAAGTTAATAATTGCATGCTGCTCAGTCCTAGGTCTTTGTGCTAGGTAAACCAGGAACTGGGGCTGCTTAGGATATGAAAACACAAAGCTCTCTTTGTTTTGTCTTGACTTTTTCAGGGAGGTTTACATTTTTCTTTATATGGGAATTATATGGCAAACAAAAAAATCTACTTTTGGAGTTTGTATCAGGTAGAAACTTTGGATATTGAGAGAGATTGCATCATTTGCACATGAATTAGGATGTACTTCTTGTTTCCATGGTTAAGCCATAGAAAGCTTACTGATTTTGAGCCAAAACATCTTTTAATTTTTTAAAATTTCAGTCATGATTAAAATACAAATACCTTTCAAAAGTTTCATATTTGCATCTGAAAGTATCTTATTTTGAAGGGCTCTTATCATACATAACTACCTGTTTGTACCTCTGGGAAGATTTGAAATAAAGAAACAAAGTCCTCATACAAAGTGCTAATTTTCTTTCAAAATAAAATAAACAAAAGCTAGAATAAGGGTGTTCTCTATTTACATGATTTGTAATAATTTCCAGTAAATAAGAAATCCACTTTAGGGTTGTTAGCATAATTAAAGTAGTTATGTCTTCAAAGTAGCCAAGAATAAATAAAATGTAAACATTCCTTTACATTATTACCAAGCTAGAAGATTACATATGTTTAAGAGTATAAAGTTCTGGGGCTGGAGAGGTGGCTCAGCGATTAAGAGCACTGACTGCTCTTCCAAAGGTCATGAGTTCAATTCCCAGCAACCACATGGTGGCTCACAACCATCTATAATGTGATCTGATGCCCTCCTCTGGCCTGCAGGGGTACATGCAGGCAGAGCTCTGTATACATAATAATAAATAAATAAAATCTTTAAAAAAAAAAAAAAAAAAGAGTATAAAGTTCTGAACTCAGCTAAAGCGAAAATGTATAATAAGTTATGAACTGCTTTGTGAGTGTCAAGAATGACAGTAAATATGATTCGAGATTTGTTTTTAATAAATTGTTCAGAAATCTTTCAGGTTCCCTGTCATATCATGAAGGGCATAGAAACTATTCCTTCCAGGCTAAGAAGAATGCTTTTCACCTGGGAATTTCATCTGCTTCTTTTAGAAATCTATATGAAGGTCAGAGTGATCTTTATACACCTGCTTTTTTTCAAGTGCCTTTAACTGCCATTGCTGATATACCCAAGTGGCACATTTTTACCCTTGTACATTTTTTATACAGTTCCTCTACCCTGCATGCTTTATACATATGGTAACACTGCCCTCAGAATGTGAGGTAGCATACATCTTCTCTTCTAAATTTTATAAAAGACTGAGGGGATCAATATAACTTCTTCTTTATGGCTTCATAAGTTGCCTTAGCAAAGTCCTTCACACTTATTCTTTGAATTATGAGTCATCTAATCAATTCATTTGCCTGAAAATTTAATTAGTATATTAATTAATTTTCTTTATCTGGTAATTGCTTTTTATTGGTTACTGTATAAGATGTCTAAGACGACTGGGCACATAAGATGACCCCCAGCTATACCAGTTGTCACCATATAAGACTACCCCTCTTCCAATGCCCGTGCTCTTCAGAAGACTTGGGCATGTGTCTATTTTCAGGCAGTGCCCAGACAACCAAGTGCTTTATTAAATGCTGACAGCCAGCCAGTCTACACTGCCTCTTTAAGGTGTACTTCACACTCAACCTCAAGACTAGCAGCCCTCAGAGTCCAATGGGTAGGATCTGGTGGAGAGCCAACCCATGCTCATGATCTCCTCCTTAAGGTACAGGAAGATGCATGCATCCCCCTCTTCCCTGCTTCATACTCCCTGCAGAGTGGGCAATAGGCCACAGCATCCCCCATTATATGTGTCAGACATATGAAGCAAGGGGAAGCATGCTGCATGTAACTATGCAGCATATAAGAGGACGCCCGACGTTGGCACAGAATTTTAGGGGAAGGGATGGTTAAAAGTCATTTTATAAGCCAGAAAATATGGGATTTCTTCCCTAATCCCACTGTCCTCTGAAGTGTTGTATTGTTAATATTGTTTCAAGAAATTTACAGGGAGTACAATGTACAAAGAATAGCGGGTGAATATTAATCATGGACTTCAAAAGAATATAGTCTGTTGCTTTTAGATGTGTTGTTTCAGAAATAATAACAAGAACATGGAGACCAACAATGCTATCCAATCAATTATCTGCTTACTGATGTTGTACATAATTGCTTTATCAATATTTGAATGAGTGTTGTTTAAGTCCTCAACTGTAATAATGTCTTTGCCTGTTTTTATTTTCCTGGTAGTTCTTTTAGTTTTTTATTCACAGATATTGAAGCTGTTGTTTTAGGTAAGGCACATTAAATATATGGTTTTAAATTTGTTTGTGTGTTTGTTTGTTTACAAATTGGCACTTTATGTACCATGTCCCCTTTATTCTTGATTGATTTCCTCATTTTTATAGGTTATTTTTCTGAAGTTAATATAAGTTTCATACACTATTTTGACTAAAGTCAAAGTTGTTTATGGAAAAGCTCATACTTCCTCCTCAATAGTAATTTGAAGTCAATACTAAACCAAATACACACATTTCTGTAATGAACATTGACTTAATGAGATATTAAAAAACAAAAGTCAAGATGATGATTGAAATAAGAGGAGCCTATTTTGAGGAATTAGTCCTGGGGAAGTTTGAGAGGAGAAATTGAGGAGGTAGATATGATCAAAATACATTGTATATATGTATAAATTTCTCAAAGAAAAAAATGAAAGATAATAGAGGATACATAAAATAAAAATTAAGATTTATTATTTGTTTAAATTTACCAAAAGCATATTCTTTTAATCACAAATTTTACATATATTTGAAAAAATTGTATATGAACATTTTGTTGGACATCACTTTTACTCAATGTGTAGACACCAATTAGGGAGCACAGAGTCTTTCAGGCTCAACAAAATCCTTTCATTTCCAAGGTTAATAGACAGGGTTTTAACCCATGGGTTGGAAACTAGCAGTGTGAAAGGCATTTTATTTCTAACAATTTAGCTACTTTTCAAATAGCACAGCTCACTTAATGGAAGAATTTACATGGATCATTCTTATTCATAATCAGATCCATATTCATGAATTGTTAGGTTCAGCAATATTATTATGTATTTAGAAATGAAAAAATGAATTTTGGGAATGGTAAACATCCCATTCAAATTCACAAAGGTAATTCCTGAGCTGCTACAACTTGGTTTCAGTCAGATTCTGAAGTAAATCATACTGCCTTTAAATTCACTAAGGTGCTTAAAGGATGGTGACTTAGAACTCTTTTTTTTTTTTAATAATTTTATTAATTTATTCATATTACATCTCGATTGTTAGCCCTTCCCCTGTTTCCTCCCATTCTTCCCTCCCTCCCATTTCTCTCCTTCTCCCCTCCTCTATGGCTGTGACTGAGGGAGACCTCCTCCCCCTATATATGCTCTTAGAATATCAAGTCTCTTCTTTGTAACTTGCTATCCTTCCTCTGAGTGCCACCAGGTCTCCCCATCCAGGGGACATGGACAGAAAAGGGACACCAGAGTTCCTGTGAGACTCAGATCTCACTCTCCACTCAACGGTGGAGAATATCCTGTTCGTCGGCTAGGTCTTGGTAGGGGTTCAAAGCTTACTGCCTATATTCTCCTTGGCTGGTGCCTTAGTTTGAGGAGGAACCCAGGATCCAGATCTGCCTGTCATAAAGTTCTTCTTGTAGGTTTCCAGGACCCTGTGGGTCCTACTATTTCCCCTTTCTTCCATGCTACTCTTGCCTAAAGTCTCAATCTGATGTCCTCTCCTCTGACCCACTTTCTTGGTAAGTAAAGATTTTCATGGTATGTATCTCTTGGACTAGTGTTTTGATATAAGTGAGTATATACTGTTTGTCTCTTTTTGCTTCTGGGTGAACTCACTCATTATGATAATTTCTAGATCAATCCATTTGTCCACAAATTTTGGGAATTCCTCGTTTTTAATAGCTGAGTAGTATTCCATCATGTAAATATACCACAACTTAAAACCAGAGACATTAATTCAGTTAGAGGAAAAAGTAGGGAAGAGCCTGGGACACATAGGCACAGGGAACAACTTCCTGAACAGTACACCAACAGCCCAGGCCTTAATGTCAACCATTAATAAATGGGACCTCATGAGGCTGAGAAGCTTCTGTAAGGCAGGAGACACTGTCAAGAGAACAAAGCGACAGCCTACAGAATGGGAAAAGATCTTCACCAACCCTTCATCTGACAAAGGTTTAATATCCAAAATATATAAAGAACTCAAGAAATTAAACACCACAAAACCAAACAACCCAATTGCGAAATGGGGCTTGGAATTAAACAGAGAATTCTCAACAGAGGAATATCAGATGGCCGAGAAACACTTAAAGAAATGCTCATCCTCGTTAGTCATCAGAGAAATGCAAATCAAAACGACACTGAGATTCCATCTTACACCTATCAGAATGGCTAAGATCAAAAACTCAAATGACACCACGTGTTGGCGAGGATGTGGAGAGAGAGGAATACTCCTTCATTGCTGATGGGAATGCAAACTAGTACAACCACTTTGGAAAGCTATCTGGCACTTTCTCAGAAAAATGGGAATAGGGCTTCCTCAAGACCCAGCTATCCCACTCCTTGGAATATAACCAGAAAATGCCCTACCACACAACAGGGACATATGCTCAACCATGTTCATAGCTGTTTTATACATAATAGCCAGAACATGGAAACAGCTTATGTGCCCCTCAGTAGAAGAATGGACTTTGAACTCTTAATAAGATTGTGTTTCCACAACCAAATCTGAGCCACAATTTAAATAATTTTCAACAATATAATTAATTGAAATGTGTTTTCATAATGAGTGTTTTTAAACGTCATTTCTATATTTTCTTAGGTTTTTAGAGTTTTAAATCTAGCTGTTGTTTCTAATGAGTTTAGCTATTTATCTATAATTTTATTTGCTACTTTCCTTTTCCAAAAGTGGAAATTGTATTAAAACATGACTTTGAGAACATTGTATTTTATTTAAACTTCTTTTTTTTTATTTTTAAATTTTAATTTTATTAATTTATTCAGATTACAATTCAATGTTTATCTCATTGCTTGTATCCTCCTGTTCCTCCCTCCCTCCCACTTTCCCCCTATTCCCCTCCCCTAGGTCTATGACTGAGGGGTACCTCCTCCCCCACTATATGGTCATAAGCTATCAAATCTCATCTTCGTAGCCTGCTTATTCTTTCTTTGAGTGCTACCAGTCCTCCCCAACAAGGGGAGGTGGTCAAATATGGGACACCAGAGTTCATGTCAAAGTCAGTCCCTGCTCTCTACATAACTGTGTAGAATGTCCTGTCCGTTGGGTAGATCACAGTAGGGGTTCAATGTTTACTATTGTTTGTCCTTGGTTAGTGCAATAGTTTGAGCAGACCATCCTGGTCCCTGATGCATCTGTCAAGATATTCTTCTTGTAGGTTTCTAGGGCCCTCTGGGTCCTTCTATTTCCCCATCTCCTATATTTCTCTTACCTAGAGTCTCAGTAGGATAAACTTCTACATATAACTCACAATTAGTCAAACAGAACTCAATACTATTAAAATAATGGTCCATCATAAACAAAATGTTAAGAAATGAGAGAAAGCTAAAATGATTGTGCATTTTCACTGTTTAATATGTCAATATCATTCTCTAGAAAGTTCCTATGCTTCTTTTCTTCCTGAAGTGAATTTTCTTCTTATGTTCTAGTTCTTACCTGATTTCATACGTATGAGAAAAAATAGATGGGCACATATTTATGAGTAAAGAGTTGAACAAACAGAAACTTCTACATTGAGTAAAAAATATTCTTTTAAAAATTTTTACTAATTTTTAAATTTTACCAAATAAATTTGCAAATCCAACTACTTCCTTTTCTTTAAGTTGTATATGTTTTATTCCTTGTTTCCTTCTGAAATATCTACAATTCCTTTTGAGTTGGAGGCAATATGAAGGTATCAGTTAAATTTTTGAGGGTGGCCTTGTCTCATCCTTTCTGATTAGCCCTTCTGCTAGAATGGAACAAACTCCCAATTGGTGGTGGTCGCCAGTCAACTTCTTTTTAAATTTTGTCTCCTCCACTTCTTTTAATAGGACCCAAATCATATTTGGTTTCGACTTCATGTGCTCGTTATTTATTTTTAAATTCACTGAGTTCACTTGTTGCTTCTTCTGAATAAAGGAGCATGAATATCCTCTAAGTCGCTGTGTTCCTGAAAAAAAAAAAAATGTCTGACCTTCTCTCAGCAGCCATGAGTGGTCAATATTAGCTTATCTATGGTAAGACTTCCTGACTTGTTTCCTCATATGCTTTGATTTTTTTCTAGTATGATCTTGAGTAGGTTATGAGTATATAGCACAGCCACTGTGAGTGCATGTACAACAGCACTCTAATATCTGAAAAACATGGTTTTCACCACAGACATCCACTAGCTCTAAAAATCTTTCTTCTGAAATAATAGAAGATTTATTACAGTTCTTTTCTTTTTGAAACTCTGATAATAGTCTTGGGATACTTCTTTTCAATATTCTTATCAATCTAAGTGCTTTTTGCTATGTTCTTTAATAACTGCCTCTGAATAATAATATTAGATAAATTGAGTTTATAACATGATTTTAGATGCTTTCCCAAAGCTAATCTCTGGTGAGTTGTTCAACATTATATACTTGAAAGTTGTATGGTGCGTGTTTATTCTTATTTTAATGTCTGTATACAATTCTAATAAAATACGGTGCTATATTTTGTTAATAATTTCTATTTTAGGTTTTAAGGACTATAGAATAAGATTCTCTTTTATTGTAATTTCTCACCTATTATAGTGGTATATTCCTTTGTGTTGTCAGGTGATTTTAAACAGTTTGTAGTCAAGCTCTATATTATAATCTTAATAATCTTGAAGTTAATTTTGTACTGCAATACTTGTTTAAGAAATCTTTAAATGTGTTAATCCATCTATTCAATGACATAAAAATTGTGCAAGCTGATATACCACATCTGAATCGGGATTCAGAGGACAGGAGAATCTAAAATATGGTCTCTGTTAGCAAATAAAATATATGATATGATGAATACTGGGCACTTTGCACTAGGAATCCCAAATCTCTTTCTTTCAAGTGATCCCAAGCACAAGGCTAAGCAAATCTAATTAGATTTTTCTATTTAAAGTTATTATTTGTTTAAATGTTGTAATCCTCTTACTAAACATTAGCTGAAATTTAATTTGGTATCAAGCAGTAAATATTAAAAAGCAGCCTGAGCTTTTATCAAATCTACCTTGGAATGCACTCCCTTTGATGAATTTCATATTTGCATAATTAAACCTTTTTTTCCCTGCTGTTTCTTCCAATTCAGTAAATGTTTCTTGGAAACAAAGATTGGAGAAGCAAATAAATCAGATTGATTATTTTTATTTTGGAAACTAAATAATTATGCAACATGAGACACAGTAAACAAATAGAGTATTCTTTTGTCAAATGAGTGGTCAGAGAGCCTTGAGGAAAATTTCTTTCAGCAACTTCGTTTTTAAATTTTAAATTTTTTACTTTTACATAAACATTTATATTATTACACATATATACAATAAATTTCAAACAGCAAGAAGAACTACAAAATAATTAGGAATTATATAAATGTTACATTCTTAGTGTTTTGCCTATTCGTATTTGGCAAACTTTGGAGAAAACATCTTTCTTATCTTGGTGAGTCTGCAACTCTGAATGTAAATAAATATCTAGCATGTGTCATCTCTATCAACCTAAAACATCTCTATAGACCTAAAAATATCTTAACCCCTAAACAACTAAGCTTAATTAGAAAACTAAACTATCTGGTCTTCAGCCTCATCAGAGACTTGAGAAGGAATAAAATCAATTATATGAATGAACAGGAAGTACAAATGAACAGATTCCAAAATGAGAAAATGGCAGAGACAGTTCGCTGCCTAGTCACCCAAAACTCTCTGTAATGTTAGAGGGTCATCTTCAGCCTTCTTGCTTATTATATCTAACAGACATATTTGTGAGACAGGAACTATTGAATACTTGCTTACCCTGTCTTGGCAGAGTCTGGGCATCGACTCTACCTGCATCCAAACTTGCCCACTTTTAGGCAAAAATCTGTCTGTAGCAGAAATGAGAACATTTCGCCCACCGGCTTGTTTGCCATGTTTGAAGCCATCTCCATAAGGAGGTTCCTTGATGCTCATCATCTTCTCTGATACAAGCTGCGTATTGTCAGGAGTTAATTCTGTCTTATTGTCAAAGAATCCTTAAAATCATAAAAAAAAAAATCTTAAAATATCATGTTCTGTAGGTTTCTGAAGTTTTTGAAGATGTTATCTATTTTACCTTATCTATCCATAGAATCTTATCTGTTAAACCTAGGTTTATATTCTTGTGATGAAAATAGACGAGTAATTGACATGACTATGAATGAGTTGATCAACTAACAATTGACTCTATTACTTAGTTTTCCTAAACAGCCTGCAATAGCACCTTCAAAGTATTGAAAATAAACCTTGTGTTATATTTTATAAGTATGGACCTTGAAGTCTTCAGCTTTCAATTTCCAGTTGTTAACCTAGGTCTAGAATGTTTTTAGCCTCTGGGACTTTTACTGAACAAACTTACTCTTCCTATATCTTTCTGAACTCTGGATGGCTTACTGATCTTTTCCTTTTTGAAGAAAATCTAAGAGCAAGTGGGTGAGAGGATCCTGTGATCAGCATACAGTCTATTAAAAATATTTTCAATTAAAATTTTTTATTAATTTATTCTTGTTACATCTCAATGGTTATCCCATCCCTTGTATCTTCCCATTCTTCCCTCCCTCCCATTTTCCCCTTATTCCCCTCCCCTATGACTGTGATTGAGGGGGATTTCCTCCTCCTGTATATGCTCATAGAGTATCAAGTCTCTTCTTGGTAACCTGCTATCCTTCCTTGAGTGCTACCAGGTCTCCCCCTCCAGGGGATATGGTCAAATACGCGGCACCAGAGTACGTTTGAAAGTCATACCCCACTCTCCACTCAACTGTGGAGAATGTTAATTTTTTTAATTTTTAGAGACAAGGTTTCTCTGTGTAGCTTGGCTGTCTTGGACTAATTTTGGAGACCAGGCTGGCCTCTAACTCACAAAGATCTGCTTGCCTCTGCCACCCTGAGTGCAGAATTCCATACATTATTTTTATATCAAGTCCATTCTACTGCAACTAAATGATCATCTACAACATCTCTAACCATGTAACTTTTTGTTTTCTCCAAAACATTGAGTCCTGTTCATGCTGACCAACTACTCGTGGGTATGTGGCCTCTTTTAGAATGTGATACACTTGTCAAGTACCACTACAGTGAAAATAAATTACTCCCAGTATTTACTAATTACCAATAATTCTAAATTTTGAGGCTGGACTTTATACACATCTCCCCTCCTCCATGCTGAGATTATTTTCTTGCTTGAGCTTTTGCAGGTCTTATGCATGCTGTCACAACTGTTGTGAGGTTATAAGTGCATCTGCTCTGTTGTTTCTGGAAGATACGCCTTCACTGGAGTCATCTACAACCTCTGTCTCTTACAACCTTTCTGCCCTCTCTTCCCAATAGACACTTGAACTTTGACAGGAGAGGCTCTATAAAGCCATCTCTTTTAAGGTTGAGTGCTCAAAAGATTTTTACTCTATGTGTATTGTCCAGTTGTGACCCTCAGTGTTAATTGTCATCTATTTGTAAGAAGCAGCTTTCCTAGTAATTTTTGACAGATAGACTGTTCTATAATACAGAAAGATACAAGGATAACAATGAAAATATCTATTTGAAGAAATTCAGTATCATTTTTCTTGTTTTCATCATTTTTATCTCACAAAGAAGAGCTTTAGTATTGCTTCATGTTGAAATCCTCTAACACATCTCTGCTTTCAGTTAATTTCTGAGGAAAATTATGCCAACAGTAAATAATTGCATATTTACTTGATGTTATTTAATTTTATTTTCTCCATATTAAACCAGAGCACATTTTATGTCATTTACATTAGTTGCTATAGTATTGAATGCATAAAAACAATTAATTCATAAGTGACTCATTTTATCCTTTTCCTATAACTCTTGTAGTCTTAAAGAAAATGTTAAAATAGCAAGCTGGATAGTATGTATATTTTATCAGCATTTTCATGAGGTCTATGAATATTAATGGCAACTTATATTAACTTTTGTATTTTAATTATTATTCTTTTAGTAATATACTTTCTAATTTTTCTGTCTTTATATAAGTTCATAATCTTAATGTATTATGAGGCTGCCAAAGATTTTTGTTTGGATGGATTATAGTTTTAAGTATTTACCATATTACACATTAAAAAAGAAAGAAGAAAAAAAAAGTCAAATATCCCACTTGACATCAGTGCAATGATATCACAAACTAATGTGGGCTCTGGAAAAGTCAACTCTATACTCATGAGAGAATGAAAAGGCAAAGGCAAATAAGTTCTGTATGTACTGAGAACATATTTTTGACCACTTAAATACTCTGAAAAGAGTAGTCAAGTAATTATCCCCAAATGACATTTAAAAAGACTGCTACTAGCTAGCCACAATGGTGCATACTTGTAATACCAGCACTCAGGAGGCAGGGGCAGGTTGATATCCAGGAGTTCAAGACTAGTCTGGTCTACAAAGTGAGTCCAGGACAGCTATGGCTACACAGACAATCTCTGTGTCAAACAAACAAACAAACAAACAAAATTAAAACAAAGCACTGCTCCAATTGAACTCAAAGTATGTAGCCAAAGCTAGCCATGCTATTTGGAACTTTATGAAATATTAGTTAACTCTCATACTAAGCAAATGGTTGAGGTCCTTTAACTATCTCACCAAATAAATTATGAAGAATTTGTAGCAATTTTCATTTCTCTTAGTCATTGGTGGTAGCAACTATGAGCAGTAGGCAGGTGAGAGCAGCAAGATGCCCTGCTCTACAATGCTTCATTCTTACACTATTAATAGTTAGTCTTTTAGCTCTTTTTGTCTTACAATTCATCATGTTTTGGTTTTATGTGAACTTGTAGCATCTAGGCAGGCCTAAGTTTGTCCTCAGTACCTGGCAACAGCCAGTGTTACAGATCTGATGTGGGTGTAGACATTTGTAAAACCTTAATGTTGTAGTTCTCAGTTGGGGATTTGGGATGTTTGTTTCTAAAGACTTGAGAGCTCTTTGGAATTTTTCTGGCAACTAGGGCCTTTAGGTTTTATTCTCTGGTTCCTGTGACCTTTTATTTCTCTTTAGTCTCCAGTCTATGCCTTTCTTTGATGTCTTCTGCTATGGCTACAATTTTCTTGCCCTGTTCTGATTTTGATTATTCAGCTGCTTCATTTACAACTGTCAGAAATATGGATATCTTGACTGCACCACTCTCCAACACTCCCTGGCTGCTTTTAACACTTGTCCTTCTCAAGCTTCATACTTAACTATGGTTCTTCATTGTTACTGGCTTAGCTCACTTTACAAAAAATATGCAAAATAACTTGAGGGATCAAAAGAGAAGGTTCAGCAGTTAAGATATCACACTATTCTTGCAAAAGACTGGAGTTTTGTTTTCCAGCACTCCCATCATGTGGCTGCCTATGACACCAAATTTCTCCTCTGTATCTGCAAGCATTGAATTATAGTTATGTGCATAAACCCTAACCCTCAACACAAAAACACATAATTTAAATCAATATGTGTATAATGAAATAATTAAAAATAAAAAAAATGACTTATTTGCCTAAATGTTGCGCCATTGGGGTCAGAGTAGAGGAATTGGTAGCTATTTTTCTTTTCTGCCTTGCTGAATCAATATCGCCTGCTTATATGGGTATTTATTTGGACCACTTGTAGCCTTTCCCATTAGCGCAGACAATAGTCATTGAAACTTCTGCTTTAGACCAATCACATCCTAAATCCACATATTAAAGCTACCATTTTGAATCAGTCAGAGCCTTTTCTGTTCACACCAAGATCAACAATCCCTCTGCTAAACCTCCAGGGAAAGTACTTTTCTTCTGGCATGAGACAGAAGGATTTCAGTGACATTTTGAGCTCATAAAATTGTAACTTTACAGTTTCTGTATTGTTTTGGTTAGATGTATAAAATGCATTTTAGTTGATTTTCTGTTTACAATAGATTTTGTTGAATTAACTCTGTATTTGGTACAGGAGTATATATGTTTTTCTTTTGTGATGAGAAAAAAATGAATATTTAAATTGAAGATTACTGGGCCCAGAACAGACCATGACTCGCTGTCTCACAGGTAGACCATGGAAGTCTGCTATAGTGACTAAGGCAATGACTAGGAAAAATTCTGACAGCTTAGGCAATAAAAACCATTCATAATTAACACATTATTCCTCAATTCCAATTTTGTGAATTAATTTATATAACATAGCCTAGTGCCTCTATAAATGCTTATAACATTGGTTAATTAATTATTATGCAGTTGTTGAAGCTTTGTTACTAGAATGGACTCTTAATATTTCCCATTTCTTTTCTAAATTGATCTTTTCAGGTTTTTGACCCTCCACAATGTTTTTTTAAAATAATGATTTCCTCCCTTAACTAAAACCACATGTTAATTTGTTACACTTAAAAACCTGAGCTATTTAAAACATAAAGAAATGACTTTATTTACAAATAGATAACTACAGAGTCTTGTGTTTATCCAAGTCTTTTAAATAAACATTTATGTCGGGAACATTGGCAGACACAATAGTTCAGACAAGAATTAAGATAGCCTCATGAGGCTATTAATGGTTGACATTAAGGCCTGGGCCGTTGGTGTTCTGTTCAGGAAGTTGTCTCCTGTGCCAATATGTTCCAGGCTCTTTCCCACTTTTTCCTCTAAGTGGCTCAGTGTCTCTGGTTTTATGTTGAGGTCTTTAATCCACTTGGATTTGAGTTTTGTGCAAGGTGACAAATATGGGTCCAGTTTCATTTTTTTACACATAGACCTCCAGTTAGACCAGCACCATTTGTTGAAGATGCTATCCTTTTTCCATTGAATGGATTTGGCTTCTTTGTCAAAAATCAAGTGACCATATGTGTGTGGATTCATATCTGGGTCTTCAATTCGATTCCATTGATCAACCAGCCTGTTGCTGTGCCAGTACCATGCTGTTTTAATTACTATTGCTTTATAGTACAGTTTGAAATCAGGTATGGAGATTCCTCCGGAGCACGTTTTATTGTACAAGAGTGTTTTAGCTCTTCTGGGTTTTTTGTTTTTTCATATGAAGTTCAGAATTGAACTTTCAATGTCTTTAAAAAATTGTGTAGGTATTTTGATAGGGATTGCATTGAATCTGTAGATTGCTTTTGGTAGGATGGCCATTTTTACTATGTTAATTCTCCCGATCCATGAGCAAGGAAGATCATGCCATCTTCTCAGGTCATCTTCAATCTCTTTCTTCAGAGTTTTGAAATTTTTTTCATACAAGTCCTTCACTTGCTTAGTTAGGGTAACTCCTAGATATTTTATATTGCTTGTGGCTAATGTGAAGGGTGTGGTTATCCTAATTTCTTCCTCTGCAAGCTTGTCATTTGTGTATAGGAAGGCTACAGACTTTTTTGAGTTAATTTTGTATCCAGCCAATTTGCTGAAGGTGTTTATCAGCTTTAGGAGGTCTCTGGTGGAATTTTGAGGGTCACTTATGTACACTATCAGATCATCTGCAAAGAGGGATAATTTGACTTCCTCCTTTCCCATTTGGATACCCTTGATCTCCTTTTGTTGTCTTATTGCTCTGGCTAGAACTTCGAGTACTATATTGAAGAGATATGGAGAGAGTGGGCAGCCTTGCCTTGTTCCCAATTTTAGAGAAATTTCCTTGAGTATCTCACCATTTACTTTGATTTTGGCTATTGGCTTGCTGTATATAGCCTTTATTATGTTGAGGAAAGTGCCTTGTATCCCCGATCTCTCTAAAACTTTAAACATGAATGGGTGTTGAATTTTATCAAATGCTTTCTCTGCATCCAAGGAGATGATCATGTGGGTTTTTATTTTCATTTTGTTTCTATGGTGGATTACATTGATGGATTTCCGTATATTAAACCATCCCTGCATGCCTGGAATGAAGCCTACTTGGTCAGGATGAATGATATCTTTGATGTGTTCCTGTATTTGTTTTGTAAGTATTTTATTTAGTATTTTTGCATCTATGTTCATAAGAGAAATTGGTCTGAAATTCTCTTTGTTTGTTGAGTCTTTGTGAGGTTTAGGTATCAATGAGACTATGGCCTCATAGAATGAATTTGGTAATTTTCCATCCATTTCTATCTTTTGGAGTAGCTTGAAGAGTATCGGTATGAGCTCGCCCTTGAAGGTCTGGTAGAATTCTGCACTGAAACCATCTGGCCCTGGGCTTTTTTGAGGCTGAGAAGCTTCTGTAAGGCAGGAGACACTGTCAAGAGAACAAAGCGACAGCCTACAGACTGGGAAAAAATCTTCACCAACCCTACATCTGACAAAGGTCTAATATACAAAATATATAAAGAACTCAAGAAATTAAACACCACCAAACCGAATAACCCAATTGAGAAATGGGGCTTGGAACTAAACAGAGAATTCTCAACAGAGGAGTATCAAATGGCTGAGAAACACTTAAAGAAATGCTCAACCTCCTTAGTCATCAGGGAAATGCAAATCAAAACAACTCTGAGATTCCATCTTACACCCATCAGAATGGCTAAGATCAAAAACTCAAGCGACACCACATGCTGGTGAGGATGTGGGGAGAGAGGAACACTCCTTCATTGCTGGTGGGAATGCAAACTAGTACAGCCACTTTGGAAATCTATCTGGTGCTATCTCAGAAAAATGGGAATAGGGCTTCCTCAAGACCCAGCTATTCCACTCCTTGGAATATACCCAGAAGATGCTCCAGCACACAAGAAAATTGCCCAACCATGTTCATAGCAGCCTTATTCATAATAGCCAGAACATGGAAACAGCCTAAGTTTCCCTCAGTAGAAGAATGGATAAAGAAGCTGTGGTACATATACACTATGGAATACTACTCAGCTATTAAAAACAAGGAATTCCCGAAATTTGTGGATAAATGGATTGAGCTAGAAATGATCATAATGAGTGAGTTAACCCAGAAGCAGAAAGACTCAAATGGTATATACTCACTTATATCTGTATATTAGCCCAAGGGGCATGTCCCATGAAAGCCTTCACTTACCAGGAAACTGGGACAGAGGGGAAGGCATCCTATTGGGACTCTAAATGAGAGACGCATGGGAGAATAGCAAAATAAAAGGATACAGAGGGTCTAGAAATCTACAAGTAGAACAATATGATAGGCAGATTTGGGCCCAGGGTTTCCGCTCAAACTAAGGCACCAGCCAAGGACAATACAGGAGGTAAACTTTAAACCCCTTCCCAGATCTAGCCAATGGTCAGAATATTCTCCACAGTTGAGTGGAGAGTGGGATACGACTTTCTCACGTACTCTGGTGCCTCACATTTGACCATGTCCCCTGGAGGGGGAGACCTGGTGGCACTCAGAGAAAGGACAGCAGGTAGCCAAGAAGAGACTTGATACCCTATGAGAATATATAGGGGGAGGTAATCCCCCTCAGGAACAGTCATAGGGGAGGGGAATAATGGGAAAATGGGGGGGGGGAGGACTGGGAGGACACAAGGGATAGGATAAACATTGAGATGTAACAAGAATAAATTAATAAAAAAAAAGAAAAAAAAAGAATTAAAATAGTTCTCTTTGTTAATGTTTTAATGTCATGTTTCATGATCAACTTTTCTTTACACTGGTTTATACTCAGTGTCAAGCCTATTCCAGCATGCTATTTATTTGACTACTTGAGAAGGGTTTCAGATGGCAGGGGTTAAACAGCTCCCTTTTCTCTGAGAAAAACTAACAAATCATTGAAAAAAATCAGTCAAACAATCTTCACAATCTGGAATCCATGTAACCTACATTCTCCATACTTACCACCAGTGGTTTCTTTATAATTATCATAGGAAATTTCATGATTCCTACTGAGAAACACGAGGTTTTAAAGCCCAGTTAAATATGTAGTCAAATAAAAAATTCAGGCCTTTGTCCAAAAAGGACTACTGTATGAAATGCAACAGTTGATAAATTTATTCCGCAGTAATTAAAAAGTTTCAAATTAAAAAGTTACATCATGATGCTTTTTAATGTGGTTAATTCATCTCATCTTAATGACAAAAAGAATGAATAATGACATTATCTGTGGGTGAAATATGTGGCAATGCACATAGTGGAACTCAAAACGTGAAAAATCTCTATTTGTACAAAAATTATTAAACATAAAGATATTAGCCTAACGTGTCAGGTAATTTATAGTTTCCAAAGCAATTTCAATATAATGGTTAATTCTCTCACCACTGAAAGAAATTTGAGAGCATTATTATTTACATTTACTATGTAATGGTGCCCTTTAACATATACTTTATCACTTAATATCATTTTTCACAATATTACTTTATAGATAAGGCAAATATGATTGCCAGAAGTTACAAGTGTGTCTCAGTTTACAATGTAAGTAGTTGGTAAAACTCAGATTGGAATCTATATCTTAATTCTTTTAAATCTACAGCCAAACAACTAAACAAATTCATCCAGTTGATTCATGTTTAATGAACTGTTAAACTATACTTACATGAATTTTGATGTCTTTAGTATAAGTAAGAAGAAATTAGTCTAAAAGAATTTTTGAATTTCAAATAAAATGCTCATAGAATTAAGTATACCTTTATATAGCACTGATCTCTATCTCTATCTCTTTTTATCTAAGCCTGTCTATATGACATAAATTTTAATTTATGCCAGGAGTAGTTTCCTTAAAATATAATACTTTTGGCTCCTAGCTGGAGAATGAGATTTCTTTCCTGGGGGCATTGGCCACCAATCCTCAGGAGCAAGGGGATGTAATCTACAGACTGTTGATTCAGTGACCTGTGAGCGTGAACAGAAATAAACTTCCAGGACCAGCTGAGGAGCACAGAACTTTGGGGAGTGGGTAGAGATATCCAGGTTGCTCAAGGGATACTGGAGGAAGAGCTAAGGTACTGAGATGCCTCATTTGCATGCAGAGGCATTCCAGGAATCCCAGGTGTTTTCTGATAAGGTTCTATCAGGCGAAAGGGAGTTGGACCTGTAATTTCCCTGATGACTATGTGACATTCTTCAGGTAGTTGAATTGGAGATACAGGATCTCCAAGGCAGAGAAGAGGAAGCATAGCCAACAAAGGGAGATGTAGATTTTGCACCAAATTCAGGGCTCTTTCATAATGGCAGACTGCAACTTTAGTAGCAGGGAATCTCAACAAGTTTTTATTTTAATTTTATTTCTTTAACACTATTTTTATTCATTCTTTGAGAATTTCATACAATGTACTTTTATCATTAGCTTCTTTTGTTTTATTTATTATTTTTATCATAATTTATATTATCTATAACATGAATATAGAACATATTACTTCTATTTTGAAATTAATATATTTACCTGATTACAAGCATATTCTTCAGAGTTGCCGTTATTACACTAACAGATAGGGAACATATTCTAATTCAACACAACATGCACATACATACATATATACATACATACATACATACATACATACAACTCTTTCTTCCCTATTACTATGATCTGTGCACCTGGAAGTATCTACCATGAGGATAAGTTTAGTTGACTCAGTGTGACTCCTTAAATCTACAGCTTAAGAGTTAACAACAATTCAATATTTGATATAAATAGATGAATGTAATTTTATTTAATGTCATGGTGTATTGCCTTATGTGTATGTTAGTATACTATGTTCATATCTGGGTTATCTTGGGAGCTAAAAAGGATGTTAGATACTAAGAATTGGAATTATATATAGTTGAAAGCAGTTATGTGGTTGCTAGAAATCAAATCCTGGTTCTTCAAGAATATCCAGTGCTCTTAACCAACACGTTTTCCAGATCAGTGGGTCTCAACCTCCCTAAGCTGGGATGCTTAATAGAGTTCTTCATGTTGTGGTAATTCCTAACCATACTTTTTTTCATTGCTACTTCATAATTGTAATTTTTCTACTGTAATGAACCATAATGTAAATATCTAATATACAGATGATCTTAGGCCACTCTTATGAAAGGGTTGTTTGCCCTGCAAAGGGGTTGCAACCCACAGGTTTTACAATCTAGATCCTTCTAATTACTCTTTTAAATGAGAAATTGGAGGAGAGGAAATGAAGGGTGGATTTGATAAAAATATTCTTTGTGTGTGAGCCAAATTCTTAAATAATAAAAATTTAAATTATTTATTTATCTACCTATCTACTTATTTTTATGACTGTGGCTCTGTAGTCCCTGCTAGAGTCAAAAATTTTTCCTTTCTGTGTCAACCTGCAAAGTGTTACTGTTACTAGAACTTGCTACTATTCTTAGTTTAATCTCATGTTATTATAGATAATACTTGGATCATATGACTGTTACTCCTCATGGAGATTTATTCAATGTTACCTCATAACCAAATTCTTCCTACTGTTTTCAATCCAGTTTCTGGCAGTGTTTCCAGTCCTTACTGTCTTTTTGGAATATCACCAAACATAAAATGCTATATTGACTTTCTATATCCCAATATAGACAGAAAGTGGGAGTAGAAGCACATGAGCTTGGATTATTCCTTCCTTGCAGAACTACCTCTGAATGAAAAGCCATGAGACCATATCCTACATAAGCTAAGACATACACCCATGTAATTTACTAGAACTACAACCAAGAGATCACATGGTTATATTGCTGAAGTTGGCCCTTTGATATTCAGTAGACTGTTTGATATCTGTGATATCAAAAAATACTATATTGTGTTTATAATTTTGTTTTTCACATATATGATATAGACACATTGGTAATAATTGCCTTTAATTTTAATATCAATATTAGATAGTTATATAAATAGATTCTTGATATAAAGATAAAGAGACAGATTATTATAAACTATAAGTGCTTTAAAATATGTTTTTGGGGGCAAGGCATGATGGTGCAGGCTTTTAATCCCACCAGTCAGGAGGCAGAGGCAAGTAGGTTTCTGTGAATTTAAGGCTAGCTTGGTCTACATAGAGAGTTCTGCCAGAGTTTACATAATGAAGAGATCTTGTCTCAAAAAGCTATTTATCTTTTCTGCTTCTATATTTTTCTATAAACACAGAGGAAAAGGCAATAAACTTATACAAAGTGAGGAATGCATTGAAAATTCCATTTGCCTATAGTGTTGATGAGAGACTTACTTTCACCTGTTCATCCTTATCTCTCATCATACAGAGTGACCCGGACAGCTGGCCGCAGAGAGGACAGAATTACATCCTATGGTTACACAGAAGAGCACTACTACACAGAAGAGAAATTTTATACATGCTATTCTGGGTTAATATCATTCTTTCATGACTCCTTTGCTTTAATGTACTGAATTAAATAGTCACCGACCCCTAAAAATAACTGGTCTAGTTTCTAGAACTACTTTTTAGACATTCTAAACTTAGAAAACTTTCTACAGGCATGGACACATTTGAAGATGAGTTAATGGATAGGATTTTTAACAACTGCTTCCCAGGAGATCAACATGAAAAATCTTCTCATCACTCTCCTATTAGCCTTACTGAAATGGAGAGATTGACCCTCATGTTTCCAGCTCCCAAAATAGTCTCTGAAGTAGAAGAGAAAAAAAATAATATTTTACATAATACTTTGCCAGCTTTTTAAACAACAAAAATAACAACAAAAACAACAACAACACATGAATACACAACTAGAGTATGGAAAAAATATCATTTTAATGATACCATAATTGCCTTTCAACAACAAATATATACTTATACTCTCTCCACTTAACATTTCAACAGAATTCTCAAAATCTTTCAGCAAGGGGAGTGATTTCTGGGGCTTAGACGTTAGAAAGAGGTCATGGGTAACAAAAGGCCTTTAGAGCATAGCTGATTTCACAATAAAGCTGTATTTTGGCAACTTCTACATTTTATTGTTCATTTACATTGTTTCTGAGCAGTCATCCAAAGTAATAGTAGAAAAAGCATAAATGTTATGACTTCTTATTCAGAGCTCATTGGATAGTTTTTATCTTCCTTAAGATATGCTAGAGATGATTCTAAAAATAATTTATTTAAAAATGTATTTCTAACCAACTTAAGTTTTAATTAAATTTAATTTTAGAATTTACTGCCTTTAAGGACACCATAACCTGTAAGATTTTACTAAGTGTGTGGCTGACATTTATTTCTAGATGGTCTTAATGGAATTTAGTATATTTTTTTGTATTAAAAAGAAGCTTTAGTTCATAACCTTCAACCCAAAATTTGTGTTGCCCACAAGAAGTGTAGGGGTAAAGATGGAGCAGCAATTTAGGGACTGGCAAACCAGTGACTGATCCAACTTGAGACACACCCCATGGGAGCGATGCAACAGCTGACACTATTAATAATACTCTGCTGTGATTGCATACAGGAACCTAGGATAACTGTCTTCTGAGAGGCTTCATCACCCAGCAGCAAATGAAAACAGATGCAGAGACCCACAGCCAAACAACAAATAGGCTGAGCTCAGAAGTTCTGTGGAAGAGTGGGAGGATAGACAGAGGGAACCAGAGGGAATCAGAGGAGGACAAGGACTCCACAAGATGACCTACAAAGCCAACTACCCTGTGCCCATGGGGGCTCAAAAAGACTTAACCACCAACCAAGGAGCAATCATGGACTGGCCCTAGTCCCTCTACACATATGTAGCAGATGTGTAGTGTGGTCAACATGTAGGTCCCCTAACAATGATAAATAAGGGCTGTGGCTGACTCTGTTGCCTACCAATGGATCACTTCCCCCTAGCTGGGCTGCCCTGTCAGGCCCCAGTGAGAGAGGATGCCCTTAGTTCTGCTACAACTTGAGATGCCAAGATGTGTTGATACCCCTTGGGGGCTTTTCCTTCTCTGAGAAAAAGGAGGTAATGGAGGGAGGAGTCATGAGCAGGCATGAGGGTGGGCCTGGGAGGAAATGAGGTAGGGTCTGCGACCAGGCTGTAAATAGATTAAATTAAATAAATGAGGTTGTGGGGGTTGGGGAGAAAATATTACAGAAATGCTCTATACTAAGGTCAATCAACCACACATAACACATTAATGAATATCTGCAATAAATATGCATCATGCATATACATGCAAACACAGTCTAAGGTATATTATTTATTACATAATGGACTTTTAAATTTTTGAGGTTCCACAGGCTTTGTCACTCTTCTTATTCATTGAGTCTTTTTGTTATTTATGCTTTTCTTTCATGAAACCCAATTAAGATGATATCTTCCTGAACAAGCATTAAATAGTTTTCAGAGACTTTACTATCATTATTCAGAGAAAACAATGAAATCCCTCATGCATAAAGTATATATGTAAATACGACTCACCAATCATTAATAAGCATTAAGAGTTACATTTTCCTCTGCATGGTAAGTGCTAAACAAAGTTAATTTCTATCACAATGCTCATAATTAGTTTTCTTTCCATGAGAAAAAGGAGTAAATTGAAGCTCACAGAAATTGAAACTGGGGAACCAAAAGATTTCTTAATGTTAAACAATGCTAGGCAAGGTAACAGATGCCTCTGGGAGATGTGTTGGGAACATGTCACTTTCATTTTTCAACAGTATAAAAACATTCAATAATACATATAAAAAGAGACAATGTACCCTGCAGGAAGAAGTGGGCTGAGAGACCCAAAATGTCATTTCCATGATGAGTTATGTTGTTTTCCAGCAGTAGTCATTCCTTCGCATTGGAATTGTGTACTTTCTTTATTCCCTCTCTTATCTCTTTTGTGTGTGCTTGCGTGAGTGCACATGCACGCGTGCGCACACACTCACACACACACACACATATACACATATATCAGAGCACATGAATGATGCTTGAGTGTCTTTTATCTTCCCTTAAGAAAAAAGAATGAGGCTATGTATCACTTAAAAAGGTATAGCAGGATATACTCACTGATTTTGTGATTTAAAAAAGACAATTTGCAAGGTTTAATTTAGGTACAGCTGAAGATGTAGCCTAAGTTTATAACATTAGAAATGTTTGTAATCTTATAGCCTCTGTATTTTCACAGTAATAAGTGGGAGAAGCAGGCATGTTTATGCTGGAAGAACCAAAATTGCCACTTATAAAAGAGTTGCAAGGTAAAATGTTATCAAATATTCATAAAACTATGATACTCATTATGGCAGTTATCCTTCCTGTATGTTAAAACATGTCTGTAGCATTATTGTAGGAAATACAGTCATTCTGACATACATATGTGCAGACACACTCACATACACAGCTAATAAGCTAGAAGACAGAGTGAAACAGAGAGCTATAACACACAAAATCAAAAGCAAGAATAATTGTCATGAGTGATTTTCATAGTGCTACTATTATTTTTATTATTTTAATATTATGATTATTAGTTTAGTTGTAACAAGTTGACAATTTAACTTTCTAATGTCTATTTCTTACAATATTAATGTAGCTCTAAAAATAGGAAGCTCATTTGAATATCAAGCATTAAAAATACAAAGAAATAATAATAAATAAAATATGTGCTTACACATATTTTAGGATACTTGATACTCTTTTATAAAAAATGTCCAGAAATGATTTTGGACAAAAGATAATGCCTCACTAAGCAAAAATAAAAAAATAAAAACAACAGTAAGAATTTTAAAAGAGAGAAAACAAATCATGCTTTTGTGACTTTTCAAACCTGTTTGAAATAGTTTGTCTTTCCAACTGGTCTGCAGCACAGTTGATTTAGGAAATGTCTTTCCTGTTCGACTGTTACTGTGCCAAAAGAAGTTCCACATTTAGCTTCAAAGAAGTATACAGATTTATCCCTTCCCCCTCCCTGTTGTCTGCCTTCCTCCCTCCTTTGCCTAGCAACTGATGACTTCACTAATAGAACTCTGAGTGTAGAATAAAGCAGTTGGTTCCTGCCTTCATTCCAGTTGGCAAATCTCTCTGAGACAGAAGCAAGACTCTCTTTTCCAGACCAGTCAGCTGGTGTGGGTGCTCAGCTGGTTTGCTCTACCACCTTATGAAAGTGATCTTGATCCTGTTTCCACATGGCGTGTCCTGAAAATGGGTAAATATAAAACTGAGTACAACTCAGTTTAAATTTGAAAGCAAAGATTATTTGAATGTTAATACTGTATTACTAGGGAAGGGACAAAGGATCAGAAGTGGTATTAGTGGCGTTCACTGGAAAAAGTTAAAAAATATAATTGCAGACAGGAGAACTGATTTCAAGCATTAATGATTTTAAATGTAAGTTTGAAATGAAAGTTAAAAAGCCATAAGTATGAGGGCTAAATCATGAGCAAATTATTACTGTAATAGATTATGCTATAGATTAAAAAAAAAGTTTTACTGAAATTTATTTTCAATATGTGATGTATCATGAAATAAGAAATCAGAATGTTTAAAGAGAATGACTAAACTTTCTTTGACTTCTGTGAAAAAAATATGTGCTTTCCCTGCCCGGACTCCTCAGAGACGTAATTTTGAGCTTAGTGGGTTACAGATCTTACAAAGACTTGAAAGAGCTGTTATTTTCTGTCAACTAGGAAGCCAACCAGGCCATATAGGCATTTTTAACTGCCCTTGACTGATAAGGAATTGAAAACACACAAAGGGCAGCGATTATGGGAGATCATGTACGAAAGTGTCTTCTAGATGTGTGCGAAGGGTCCAGGGAGAATGTCAGTAAGCTAAGTATTTACTTAAATAAGTACAGAGAAAAGCCTGTACTTCCTTATTCCTATGTTCCCGAAATTTAATCACATGCTTGAAATATTTTCTGGGTAATATGTTTCGTTTTTAATTTTAAAAATCCATTTCTGTTTTTGCAAGGCTTGGAAAGCACAGCCGTTCGTCCATAATGGTACCTACGGACAACAATGGAAGCAGGGAGACACGCCACAATGTGCAGCTCCAGTGTCTGAATTCCATGTTGAAGGATGATGAGGATGACGCAGAGACCTGGGCTCGCCCTCGTGTCTCCTTGAGACGTCCCCTCACTGTGCCAAGAGCAGGAGCCGGCATTCCTGAAAATCCAAGAGCTCTGAGACACCCTTTTACACTAACACCTGCTACTGATGAAGAGTCCCTAGCAACAGCAGAAGTAAACAGCTCAGAGGGCTTGGTGGGCCAGAGCCAGAAGGGACATGATTGTATTAATATGTCTCGGGAAGTCTCTGGAAGTCCTATAGCACTGACACTTAGAGGCCCAAGAGTTGGTAGTGGGATTCTTGAGAGAAGTGGAAATAACTCAAAACCATATATTCCTGTGCCTAGAACCCAAGTGTTCTTTTCTCCAAGAGGCTCCCAGTCACGGGGCCCTCCTTATGTCCCCACACTTAGATCAGGGATAATGATGGAGGTGACTCCGGGAAATGCTGGAATGGCATACAGGGGCAACCTGGCTCGTGTTTCTTTCCCACTGGGAAGTCCAAGGTTCCCTATGGATAATTGGCAGCAGAGACCTAGTCTCCCTTTGTCAACCAGTGTTCCTGGTTTACCATGCTCTGCTGCTCATTGCTTTCTGCCTCCGCAAGCTCCAACATTCAATCCATTTCTGGTGACACCTACTGCTATTGCTTCTTCCTTGGGATTTGGTCCTCCACTGTTGCCTTATTTTTTTCATTATAACACTCGAGGAATGTACCCTCCTCCATACTTAAACTAGAGAACTTGTAAGGAGAAAAGGGGAAGAAAGGGCTGGGGAAAGGGCTGAAAGTGATTCATTTTTTTCTTCTTCATATATAAAATTCCCTGCTCTCTTACATTTTGTTTAGCACTAATGTGCCTTATGTGTTTAGTGATCTAATAAAGATTCCAAAATGTTTAAATGTTCTGCCTTATTTTTTTAAAACCAAAACCTTGGATTTTGTTTTCTATATTTCAGGAAATTTGTGTAGCTATGTACCAACATTGCCGACATAGCTTACTTGACTCATTATCACTGTTTGCTCCTGACTGGTGCTGCAATATTACTGTGGAAAAGAGCAATTGGGACCTCATTAGGCCAAGTCTAGAGTCTGTGATTTTTATATACCTAAAACGAGAATGGTTGCTTAAATTCAGATGAGTGCTTTGAGGTAAGATTTTCAGAGGTAGGCCAAAATCTACAGAATCAGGAAATACACACAAACAACAGAATAAGCCTCTTGGGAAAATGTATCTTAATAATATTCAATTCAAATCCATCCTCCACTCTGCCTGCACAGAGAAAACACTTCATAGCCAGATAAAAGAATCAAAATCAGAAAAGAGATGATGAGAAAATTCTAATTCAGAGATTCCACTTGAGTCATTCAAATTTTTAATTTTGCTGAACATATGGCTTGATACAGTTTTGGAGAGAGAACTGGAAAGATCTGGCACAAGTTTTTTTTTCTTGGAATAACTATTAGATGATCATAAGTTTTAATTATAAATGTAAATATTTTTATGTGGAATAATTCTATCAAATACTGCTATGTTTTTATGGCATGCTTATTTTAATGATATATTTGAAAATATATCAAAAACCCAGATAGTAACTTTGGCAAAATCAAGTAACACTGGTATGCATCACTGATATGGATACAGGATGTAAGTATGGCCACTTTATTTACCTCAAAATCTGCTGGCACCTTTTACAATGACTAAATTGGAAACATTTCCAGTGAATACTTAAAATGAACATGTCTCACATGCACTTCTATATGTGATATAGTAGCTAGAAGTAGACATGAACTGTGGTTCTGAAATGATTCCTATTGGTAAATAAAACTATTAATATATCTTAATACTAACATTAGGTTCATTGCTACTGTAACTCTCACCCCAAAGCATAAGGATTCCTGAGGTTTCCTTTTTCCATTTATTTTATAATAAGTTACAATAAATGTGCAGTCTGCAATGTAATGGTGAGCAGTAACATCTGCATGGTGCTTGATGGCATTCCCTTCTCTCTGAAGCTGGCAGAATTCCATCAGTTCTCTGTGGCCAGGTCAGCAGGAATATTCAGCAAATTGTTTGACAGCTGCTCACTATGAGGTAGCTTAGTCTCAACATTCCAAACACTTATTAAATTTTCAGGCTTACTGAGCAGGAGACTTGGGCATGCTTAGTGTCATAAAAAATATTTTGAGCCAGATGTTAAAAGATATTTTACAAGGAATCAAGTTGTTTTCTGAAAGCCAGTGCTGCCTCTCCAGGGAGTTACCAAAGATTGTGCTGAATGACAGCAGACAAGGTTCTCCTTTCCTTCTCAAAGGAAGTACTCTGGCTACGTGCTCTATGTACAATTACAGCATTCTATGAAATATATATTATAACGTAAAAGTGCAACAATATAGTCTGCTCTTTTTCAACTCTGCTCCCCACTCTCCTCACACTCTTTATGTGTTTATTATTGTTCTATGCCACTTTGTACACGGAACATAGTAAACATCAAAGAATAACTATCAGTAAAATGAAGAATTGAGGTTATTTTTTGCTTGTGAGTAACAGGATACATGTGTTGGGGGGTTGATTTTTTGGATTTTTTTCATTTGTTTAGAGCTTGGTGCACACATAACAGGCTTCAATGCATGCAAGTATCAAATAAGCCTGAGTTTCTGCTCTCTCATGCAAGGGAAATAAAATATTTGTGTGTGCATATGGTTTCTGTAGAGAATCCTGAGTCACACTGTTAGCACATTAAAAAATATTTTAAAACAAGAAAATTACCTTAAAATTGCAGCTTCTAAATATTACATCATGAAAAGTACTCACAGTGTAACATATTGAACTCTTTTTACAATATACATTTTCTTTCTGTCTTGCTCTGTGGATGACCTATTCCTTAATGCAAGGGTAAATGCAAAATATAAGTAGCAACACAGTGATTTTTCTTCTCAAAATGAGAATGGGTTAAGTATTTTCTATTCTAAGTTATAATCAGTGTCACAAGAAGATTCATGTTGAGCTGTTTATTACAGTTCTCATTGTATTCTCAGTCAAAAACAGTGCCAGCCAAATTTTAATGTTTTATATAATTTGAGAGACATATGGTACAACATGAACTTTGTAATGTCTCTAAGTATCTTCACTGTTTATAATATCTATATTTTAGGCAAATATGTATACATGCTTCTAATACAAGCACAGAAAATATAATTTTTAAATTAAAATTTAAAAAAATTAAGGCTTACACATTTTCTAAGCTAGACTAATGTTAAAATTATATCTTGTTCAGAAAATTAACCTGAACAGTAAACAAGACCAACTACTATATATTTTCTGGAATTTCACATTTTGTGTTGTAAAACTGTCTTCATACACTGTGTGTGGTTTTAATTAGTAAACAGATAGTGATTATATAGAGAGGTCAGAGTTCATTCTATAATTATCATTGTACTAAAGCAATTGTGTTAAATTTAATTAAAATTGGGTATTGATTATCAAAGGCTCTAAATAGATATCTGGGCTACGTGATTGTTGTTAAAGTTCACTAGGTAAAACCAGTGAGAAAGTAAAATGTAAACAGGTAAAAAGCACTGAGCCAGAAGTGAAAGTTCTAAAGAGAAAATGATATTATGAAATTTAGTTAAATCATAAACTTCTGCCTCTACTTTTCTGTGCTAGTATTCCTTTATATTTCTTTGTTGTTATGCAAATAGTACCTAAGGTAGCTCAAGTTTAACTCAAACTTCTCATAATTCTGCACAGGCTGAAATTATAGGTCTATTCACAGCATCCATTTTCTTCTTTTGTCTATAATAATGGAAATTATAGTATTGTACTATTATCTATAATTCTATGGCATATACTAAATTAATCTTTGAATGAGAACTCACTTACATTAAGGGATATGTGAAAACATAAATCTGAGGTTTAGTATAATGTTTTGACATAAGTGTATATTGTATATAAGAACATTACGAATGTTTTCCTTCTGCCATTTTGAGAAATGCTGTGCATAATTATAATCTATAGCTAATCCACCATGCAACAGACCTGCCTGGAATGCATTTCTTTTATTACTCAATTTCCATTGATTAGATATTTCTGAGGTGTCTTCTTCCTATTCTTCTGCTCAGCCAATAGTAACCAGCACTTATTAGCTTTAATCACACCAACTTACTTAGATCATGTTTACAAGTAAGGTCATTTGTCTAGACCTGACTTTTTTCTTGTCATACTCTGTAGTTTCTTCTATTTGGTAAAAAAAAAAAAAAAAAAAAAAAAAAAAAAAAAAAAAAAAAAAAAAAAAAAAAAAATGGGCTTTTATAGTTTATCTGAAAGAACATTCTGATTTCATTTACTTTCTATTTATATGAAAATGATGAGAATTCTGAATAGCTTTAAGTTTTTGATACTTTCTATTAATATTATCCTAATTTACAATCCTATCAGCAATACATAAGGGTTTTTCTTTTTTGAACTCCAATTCTTATTGCTTTTAGTATGTTTCATAACATACTAAAAGTTCTTTGTTTGTTTGTTTGTTTTGAGAGAGAGTTTCTCTGTTTAACATTGGCTGTCCTGGACTCGCTTTGTAGACCATGCTGGCCTCAAACTCACAGAGATATGCCTGCTTCTGCCTCCCAAGTGTTGGGATTAAAGGTGTGAGTCACCACACCCAGTTATTAAGTGATACATAATATTTCATGGGCAATTTGATTTTCTCTAATATTCAGTGATGCTGAACATTTTACCTTTTGGATGCATGTTTTATGGAATGTCTTCTGAGAATACTGGCTATTTTTTTAGATTGAGTTTTTATATTTGAATTATTGATATTTTAGAGTTCCTTATATATTCTGGATAATTTCCTCTTATCATATGCATAGTTTTTAATTAGTTAATTTCATTCTTCAGACTGTGTCTTCATTGATTGTTTCCTTTGTGGTGAGAACTTTAGTTTGATTCTGTTTCACTTGAGTGTTGGGAATTAAAATTCCAGTTTTCATACTTGTACTACAAATACTCTATCCAGGGAGCTATCTCTCCAACAGCAGAGATGTTGTAATTTTTCTTTAAAAAATTTAACCTTTATGTAGTCTCACAGATGTTAGAAGACTTAATTACAAGTCATAGAAGATCAATGTTTCTCTCAATCCTCATTTGAGAGATTTCTATTTGTATTAGGTGAGTATCAACACAGACATACATCTGGCCAATACACATACAAGCACTCTGGAGGCAGAGGCAGGAAGATCTCTGTGAGTTCGAGGCCAGCCTGATCTACAAAGCAAGTCCAGGACAACCAAAGGCTAACACAGAGAGACTCTGACTCGAAAAACAAAACAAAAACAAAAACAAAAACAAAAAACAAACAAACAAAAAAGACTTAACCCTAAGTGAAACATATACACAACATTTTCTTTCTGTGGAAACCTGCTTTTTAGAGTCAATATTTGGTATTTCCAGATAACCTCTGAGCTAGGTATAAAAATAATAATAGACCCCCTTTCTCAGAAATGTCCCATCTTTGCCTGATCTGGGGAACCCTAGGTCCCTTAAGGATCCCTCAGTGAAGATTACAAGCCCTACCCTTTCCTGATAAGGAACCCCTTAAGCAAGCACCTGGAGATTCCTGGAGATACCCACCCTATGCTAATAAGATGCCTTGGTGTCCTGGCTTTCAACCAATGACCTTTAACTGTTTCTGGAGATTCTCTGCCACCCATAAGATAATTAAGCACTGCATTTTCTTATGATAGGACTGTTTTGTTACATGTAGACTAAGTATCCTGGAACCAAGTATTCACCACAGTGAATCAGACACATTCACTCTCATTCCTCTCCACACTGCCCAAGGTGTATAAATCTCTGATTCACAAATAAAAGTTAGATGGCTTACACTCATTCCATTCCACCACCAGGACCAACCATCTGAGACTCATTTATTCTTGGAAAGAATCCTCTCTAGATGCTCCAGTCTTGATAGCAATAGCGGAGCTGCCTTAGCAGAAGTGAGAACAAGACAAAGCATCTGCCTTCTGGCCAGTTTCAACCACCAGACAAGGGAATACATTCTTTCAAAGGATGAGAGATAATGTGGAAGAGTGTGTGCCAAAAGACAGAGCCTGAGTCAGTAGGTTCCTGAAGGAGTGGGTGTGTAAAAAGAAACAGTATCTTCTGGGCATAGTAAGGTAGCTGCAAATATCAACTTCACATCATTTGAGACAGCATGCAGAAGACCTAGACACGCTCAAACCAGACAAAATTCTACAATGAAGTGAGGATGTTGAGCATTCAGTCTGTTGCTTAGTCATGGATAATTGTTAACTGCTAGGAGAAGGAGAAACAGTTTACTCTAAGAGTGTATCCCGTAATGAACTGATCATGCTCCAGTGTAAGACCATATATTGAAAAATATTTGGGCAGCATGAATTCTTCCTAAGGTTTTAAATAAATGAATATATGAATAAATAAATAAATAAACAAATAAATACACATGGGTTGCAAAGATAACTCTACTGTGTTCTTGCTCTGGTGGAGTCTCTAATTTTTTAGCTCAGTACCCATATGGCAAGTCACAAGCCTCTATACCTCAAGGTCCAACATGTCTGATGGTGACTTCTGGCCTCTATGTGTATAGCACACACTCAGTGAAGTTATATATATTGAGGGAAAATATCCAAATACATATAAATCAAGATTTTTCTTTGTTATTGAAAAAAAACTCATACAACTTATTTTGATTTCAGTTTTACCTCCCATAACTTATCCTATATTCTTTATACCTAATCACCCTTCCAAACCTACACCCTTTCTTTTTCTTTCTTTCTTTTATTCATTCATTCTTTCTATTTTTATTTCATTCTCTCTCTCTCTCTCTCTCTCTCTCTCTCTCTCTCTCACACACACACACACACACACACACACACACACACACACAGAAATAGGTATGAAATAAAAATTAAGAAAAATATAGAAATGCATCCATACATTTTAGTAAAGTACAGAAACATAGGAGGGAAGGAAGAGAGAATAGGCCTGGGAAATGTAGGTCTCATGAATATGATTAAAACATATTGTATGAAACTCTCAACAAATTAATAAAATGTAAAAATAATTAAATGTTTCTATGCTATAAATCTTTAGAAAAAATGAAGGAAAATTAATTCATATTCTAAGGACAGCTACAAAACAAAAAATGAAATCTTTCTGAGCATCTTATTTTCTCAAAGATATTCTAAGTAAAATGTTATTTCACATTTTTTTGGTTCATGGATAAGCATTTTACGGAAGTAAGTTTACTGCATCCTCAATGGAATAAAATCTCTTTTCCCATATAGAATAATATGAGCCCAGAAAATCCCTCAATCCCACAATAAAGGGCTTTAAACATACCATAGTGTTTGATAATGTCATTTACTGTGAAATATGCATTGGTAACTGGGTTCTTCTAACATTCACATTATGAAAAGCGTTGACATTCAGACCACGGTTATTGATGGATTGTGTTTGTGCATGTAAGAAAGGGGAAAACAGATGGAGAAAGAAGAATAAAAATAGAGAGGGGTGGAGACGCTGTCATTTAAGAAGGCATGAAATGCTTTAGAGTAGGAAACAGCTGCAAATTTTAATTGCTGTGGGAAAATAGTGAAATTGAACATGTCAGAATGTAAGCAGGAGACTTTGTGGCAATTTGGAAAAACGATGTGTTTTGTATTAAGGGCTTCATGATAGAAAAGATCATGTGTAGAGACCACATACTTGACAAAGTAGGGATTAGGTTATTAGACAAACACTTTCCAGCCTCTCTAAAAATGAATATATCTCTGTTGCTTCATTCCTTCCTATAAATATCATCTTGCCTTAGATAGAAGGCAATGTCATATTCCGTATGTGAAACTGGTAGCACTTTATGGCTTAAGTTTCATTAATGCCCTAAACTGGCCTTGACAAACAAACATAATATCATCAAGGTTAATTTCATTAATGAAGTGGGTATGTAAGGAATTACAGTCAGATTGAATACTTTTCAAGTTTTTAAATATAACAGGGCTTAAAGAAATTATTACTTTATTTAAACAGTACTTTTTATTCTTTTGAGGCCAGTTTATAATTTTTAATTTTTTCTTTCACTCCTCTCATTAAATCATAACTGTATGAGGTAGAGTTTCTGAGTGTGCTTAAGTACATTTCACCATGAAAAGGACTATTCTATTGTGTTCCTCTGGGCTAGCATTTGTATATATTTTCAGTATAGTATTGTGCTTTGCATTAATCTCCAGTGACACACAATATATAGCTAGCCATGTAGACTATACTAATAGAAGGTCACATTTAATGACCTAAATAAAGATTGATTATCAATAGATAAAATTTATTTATATTATTAATCAGTCACATTTTAAGGAAAATAGTCAAACATTAATTGATTCATAATTTATTATTTTTATTGTGAGTACACTACTTAAAACTTTTTTGTCTTTCATACAATTCACCTCCCCTCCCTCTCTTCCTTTTAGTCCTTCTCAGTGATATCAATTGAACATAGCATAATAAGATGCCGTAACACTAGACTCCAACCTTCATAACATCAAGGCTGAATAAGGCAGCCCAGTAGGAGGATAAAGGACCCAATGCAGATAGAAGAGTGAGAGACACTCCCACTTCCACTGTTAGGAGTCCCACAAGAATACCAGGCTAAACAATGATAGCATGGCCTCATAGAATGAATTTGGTAATGTTCCATCCATTTCTATCTTTTGGAGTAGCTTGAAGAATATCAGTATTAGCACATCCTTGAAGGTCTGGTAGAATTCTGCACTGAAACAATCTGGCCCTGGGCTTTTTTTGGTTGGGAGCTTGATTACATCTTTTTTTCTATTTTGCATCTTTCTTTTACCATGTTTCAGTTTCTGCATGTAGATTTCAATAGGAAACAAAACTTGTAAAGTTGTAACATTTCACAAGGAAATGCTGCCCAATCTTCACCAGCTTCAGAAATCTGACCTCTGCTGATGCTGCAATAAAGTGTTATAATTTGGAGAAAAAAAATGATACCTTGTATGGAGGAGGCCTAGCATAGACACACGAAGGTTTTGTGCTTGCCATTTAAGTCTCTGTAATCTCCTATCACCCTTACTTACTTGATTCTGTGGCCTGTGTTCCTCTGGTGTGCTTGGCTGCTCTAGCTCCTACAATCCTTCCTCCCAGTCTTTTGTGTGGTTCCCCAAGCTCTTCCTAGATACACTAAAGATCCTCAGCAATAAAAAGATTTTAAAAATCTCTTCCAAGTTTATAAGAGCTATCTATTATTAAATGCTACTAATTTTCACAATCTAACATCAATAATTTTCCACATTTATAATATGTTTACACTGCTATTATCAAAACAATAAACCTAAGAATATGTCACTTCAAAATCTTATAAAAAGTCAGTTCATGTTCATTTAATGTACATGGACAGTGACATAAATGAAGTAGCAATTCTACTTCTTTCCATATTTCACTTAACCGGGTACCTTTTTTTAACACATTTTTATTGAAAAATAAAATACTTCATATTACATCTCATTTTCTATCCCATCCTATGCATCCTCCTATTCCTCCCTTCCTCCCCCTTTCACCCCAATCTCCCTTCCCTATGACTGTGACCGAGGGGGACCTCCTCCGCCTGAATATGGTGCTAGGGTATCAAGTCTCTTCTTGGTAGTCCGCTATCCTTCCTCCGAGTGCCATTGGGCCTTCCCAACAAAGGGACATGGCCAAATATGGGGCACCAGAGATCCTGTGAAAGTCAGTCCCCAGTCTCCACTTAACTGTGGAGAATGTTCTGTCCCTTGGCTAGATCTGGGTAGGGGTTTGATGATGACTGCATGTTTTGTCCTTGGTTGGTGCCTTAGATCAAGCAGAACCCCTGGGCTCAGATCCACCCATCATAATATTCCTCTTGTAGGTTTCTAGGACCCTCTGGATCCACCTACTTCCCTATCCCCTATATTTTTCTCACCTAGAGTCTCAATAGAATATTCTCACCTCTATCCCACTTTCCTGGTAGGTGCAGACTTTCATGGGATCTGCCCCTTGGGCTAGTGTCCAGTTATAAGTGAGTATATACCATTTGAGTCTCTCTGCTTCTGGGTTAGCTCACTCAACAGAGGAATATCAAATTGCTGAGACACACTTAAAGAAATGCTCAACATCTCTAGTCATCAGAGAAATTCAAGTCAAAACAACTCTGAGATTCCATCTTACACCCATCAGAATGGCTAAGATCAAAAACTCAAGCGACACCACATGCTGGCGAGGATGTGGGGAGAGAGGAACAATCCTTCACTGCTGGTGGGAATGCAAACTAGTGCAGCCACTTTGGAAATCTATCTGGTGCTATCTCAGAAAAATGGGAACAGGGCTTCCTCAAGACCCAGCTATTCCACCCTTGGAATATACCCAGAAGATGCTCCAGCACACAACAAGAAAATTTGCTCAACCATGTTCATAGCAGCCTTATTCATAATAGCCAGAACATGGAAACAGCCTAAGTGTCCCTCAGTAGAAGAATGGATAAAGAAACTGTGGTACATATACACCATGGAATACTACTCAGCTATTAAAAACAAGGAATTCCAGAAATTTGTGGACAAATGGATTGAGCTATAAATGATCATAATGAGTGATCTAACCCAGAAGCAGAGAGACTCAAATGGTATATACTCACTTATATCTGGTAGCTTTTTAAAATGTTGGCTTTATTTCCTCAGATGTGGGAGATGAAACAAGAGCCATTCTCAAGCTTTTCTAGCTCTTTTTGAATTCTTGTTGGCAGGTTCAACTGAGCTGTTCTGGCCTAAACTACTCTCCAAACTGATTCAAAGTAGCTTCTCTTAGCTTCTTTTGGCTTCTGACTGCATTGCTATGCTTGGCCTCAAACTACTTCTGACAATACTTTTTAATCTTCTGGCCTCTTTTCCCGCTCTGGCTAGTTCTGTCTTCATCTGTGTCTAGCTTGTTCTGTCTGGTACCTGTCTCTGTAAAACTGTCCTGGCAATAAACTTTCAGTTAAAAAAAAAATACTGTTTTGTCTCCCTGTGCTACTTTTAAGTAGCCTCTCATTCCAGTCTTGTTCTCATGAAACTTGGGCATATCCTGTGTCTGACTCATTCTGTCAAAACTTTCCATGATGTCACATTGTCTGCCCCTCAGTTAGATGCCACTCTCTAACATGGCTGCTTCCTTCTAGAAACTAACCTTAACTTTGTTGTTTGGGATTAAAACTGTGTACTAAGGATATGTCTGAATTCCAGCTAGATCATACTGTAATCTAAAGAGTGTCTGCACTCTGGTCAGATCACATAGACTTGGAAGGTCTTTGGATGTGATCCCTTGTGAGAGCAGCTATGTTGTTGGATTAAAATTTCTCTATATATTTTCTTTTTGGCTAGTAGTGCTGACAATGAAGTGTTATCATTGCTTAATTGGAAAACTAATAAGACATTATTTATCTTTGGCTCTTAGACTCAGCTAAACAAAACAGATGCATATAACAGATTTTAATATAGGGAACCCTGAAGCTTAAAAATTAAAGTTATTCAATAGTAGTTTTTGCAAAACCTTCCCTATCATATATTATGGTTCTAAACAGAGTGCTACAAGAAATTAAACTCTAATAGACATCCATAAAAGTGACTGAGGACTAAAAGAAAATAATTTCTGTCAGTAACTGAGAATACATCCTTTATATACTTGTGATTACTTTTATCATTTCTGTTACTCTGGTATGTCCTCAATTTCTTAAGAAATAGTTTTTAGAGCCGGGCGTGGTGGCACACGCCTTTAATCCCAGCACTCAGGAGGCAGAGGCATGTGGATCGCTGTGAGTTCGAGGCCAGCCTGGTGTACAAAGTGAGTCCAGGACAGCCAAGGCTACACAAAGAAACCCTGTCTCGAAAAACCAAAAAAAAATAATAATAATAATAATAATTTTTAAAAGATTTAGTAATGTAGAGTAATGTAGTGAATATAATATTTGGACTCCAATCATTTCAAATTTCATTGGATCATACTTGACATTCTGCTACTGTTAATAGAATGTTGAAACATATATATATATATATATATATATATATATATATATATATATATATATGTTAACACAAGCATTTCTAGAAATATTAAAAGGTAGTGTTGGAGATGGTTATTTATCTACTCATTTTATTATGGTAAGAATACATACTAAAGCACACTAAAATGATAGGATAATTTCAGTATCAAAAATTTAGAAAGCATTTAAAAAGTGTTTCAGCTATTCTTGATGTACTAAGAATTAGTATGCACTCTTTTTATAACTTCCATTTTATCCACTCTTCTACTGAGGGACACTTAGGCTGTTTCCATGTTCTGGCTGTTATGAATAAGGCTGCTATGAACATGGTTGAGCAAATTTTCTTGTTGTGTGCTGGAGCATCTTCTGGGTATATTCCAAGGAGTGGAATAGCTGGGTCTTGAGGAAGCCCTATTCCCAGTTTTCTGAGATAGCACCAGATAGATTTCCAAAGTGGCTGTACTAGTTTGCATTCCCACCAGCAATGAAGGAGTGTTCCTCTCTCCCCACATCCTCGCCAGCATGTGGTGTCACTTGAGTTTTTGATCTTAGCCATTCTGATGGGTGTAAGATGGAATCTCAGAGTTGTTTTGATTTGCATTTCCCTGATGACTAAGGAGGTTGAGCATTTCTTTAAGTGTTTCTCAACCATTTGATACTCCTCTGTTGAGAATTCTCTGTTTAGTTCCAAGCCCCATTTCTCAATTGGGTTATTCGGTTCGGTGGTGTTTCGGGTGCCTCACATTTGACCATGCCCCCTGGAGGGGGAGACCTGGTGGCACTCAGAGGAAGGACAGCAAGTAGCCAAGAAGAGACTTGATACCATAGGGGGACGTAATCCCCCTCAGGAACAGTCATAGGGGAGGGGAATAATGGGAAAAGGGGGGGGGGAGGAATGGGAGGATACAAGGGATGGGATAAACATTGAGATGTAACAAGAATAAATTAATAAAAAAAAATAAAACAAAAAAACTTCCATTTTTGATAAAATAAATAAATCATATGTTAAAGAGAATTCACAATAAATAAATTAAAATTCAAAATAAACATGCAAAAGCTTTTTAAAATGAAGTTAAAATAAATATATTTTCTATGTATCCAAGTGACAAATATTTTTCCTATCATTATTACAATATTTTGGGAACATGGCTGCTATAAATCACATAACCTTTATTGTGACCATATTACAATATTAAACAAATGATTTCAAATTTTAGTTTCATTTCATCCAAGAACAAGAATCTTAATTATTAGAGATTAACCTGGATAAATACTAATGTATAAAATTTTACCTACAGTATGTTAAAAGTAGCTTAAAATATGCTAAATAAAGAAAAACCTAGAAATATCTAGTTAAAATTTGAGTGTGTTGCAACACCCATCAGAGAGCAATAACAGGTACTACAATAGTTAGATATGGTCTTCAAAAACCTGCCAAATACAAGTAGCCAAAACATGGTTCTTCTTGCTATAGGTACCTATTGTATATATGGGTAATAATATAAATATATATGTAAAAATTTTTTAAAAATTAAAATAATTAAAACTCATTTGCATTGTATTTATTTACTTATTTAAATGTGATAAGAAACTCTATTTACATGCAAAATGATAGTACAGATCAGACATACAATGGAGGGCTCCTTAAGTTAGAGTCCTTAAGGGCCTCTCTTGTTTGAAGCTTCTTTCTATGGAGTCCAAAAGGAGGAATTGGTTGCTAAACGTGGAGTATGAGAAGTTCTTTGTTAATTACTAGCTTGGGTTAGGAAAAATTTTTTTTATTATGCATGTTGTTTTCCAGGGTGCACGAGACTTTAAATCCTATACCTGTATAATTATGCATAGGCATATGAGGAATAAGTAGGAGTTTCCCCACAAAAATTCACTTATAGGATACAGTTTGTCATACTCTCTTAGCATCACAGGAAGTATCTTTACCTCCCTTCATTAATTGTTGCTGGTCAATATTTTTTTGATTATTAAAAATTTTTATTATATTTCTTTTTTATATATACATTTATATTATTACACATAAATAAAATAAACTACATATGGCAGAAAGAGCCACAACATATCACGAATTATATAAATGTTACATCCCTGGTATTTTGGCTATTTCTATTTGTCATACTTGAAGAAAACATCTTTCCTATCTTGGTGCATCTGAAATTCTGAATGTAAATCAATATTTATCATGTCTCATCATTATCAACTTAAAACATCTATCTGGACCTAAAGATATCTTTACCCCTCAATAACTAAGCTTAATTGTAAGACTAAACTAACTGATATTCAACCCCATGAGAGACTTGAGAAGGAATGTAATATTTAATTACCTAGGTGAGCCGGAAGTGCAGGTTAGCAACATCCAAAATGAAAAAAATGACAGAAACAGTTTACTGCCTGAACAATCATCCAAAACTCTCTATAATGTTGGACCATAATCCTCAGCTTTGTGGCCCAATATATCTGACAGACGTATTTGCTAGGCAGGAACAATTGAGGACTTGCTTACCCTGTCTTCGCAGAGTTTGGCTGTCAGCTATGCTTGCATCCAAGCTGGATGATTTTTAGTCAGGTATTGTACCCATACAACTCAACTATAATACAAAGTTTACTTCCAATACCTTGAAAGTGGTATTGCAGGCTGTTTAGGATAATTAAGTAATACAAGCTAATTGTTAGTTGATCAAATCATGGTCATGTCAAATACTAGTCTATCTTCATCACAAGAATATACATCCTAGGTTTAACAAATAGATATGATTCCAGAGATATGTTAGGTAAAATAGATGAGATCGTCAAAAGCTTCAGAGACCTACAGAACATGGCAGTAATTTTTATCTTAACATTTTCCAGTGCATATTATTACTGTTGTTTCTAATATCTGACAGAAAGCTCACTGCTTTAGACCTGCAAATGTTGATTTTTCTCTGTGTACACACCTACTTCTGAATTGCTTATTTTATTTTATTGTAAAACTAGTTTTAATATAATGTATTCAGATTATGGTTTCCCTTTCACTGACTTCTCTCAGTTCTCAAAAAAAAAAAAAAAAAAAAAAAAAAAAAAAAAAAAAACAATGTTAAGAATGAAAACTCATATGCATTTTAGGTAAAAGAAAAACTAGTTCAAAACAAAATGACAGTGTATTTTAGTTTTCCTTTGTTATTACTTCCATTTATTATATAATTAACATGCTGTTGTAATTGAAATTAAGAGGTTTCATCAGAAATAGATTATATTTAATTTCTAACACATCTTTGAAGTTTGATTTCAATTATTTGAAATAAAAAATGTATGACAAAACAGAAAATGGAGCTATAATTTATGCTTATAATTATGACTAAATTAGCACCCATAGAAAGGAAATGAATAGAGAAAAATAGGGTACATTCAAAGTAGTTACAGTAATCTCCATTAAGGGGTTTATTTGAGCTAAGGAACAACATATCATTGCAACATTTTATTTTTTGGCCTTTGCATGGTGTTACTAAGGGCTTGATATTTGAATGCACACTTGCTTTCATAAGACATTAATAATAAATCAGTTGGGCATGGGCAGGGAAAGATAGGAATCAGGAAGCTGAGTCAAAAAAAGAAATCTGTCTTCTACCACAATTTTAGTTCTGTAAAGGGTCAAACACAAATAGGTCAGCTGAAGCAACATGGTGCAGTTCAGTTTTAAACCCTTTAAGTATACAGTTCCTTTTCAACTTCACAGTTCTCAATTTTCCATTGAACTATAATAGTACTAGTTTAAAAACTTGCAGCCCAGACCAGAATAAGTTAGCTACAGCCAGAGAAATGTCAGAGGCATGTAGATGAATCATGTTTCTGATATTGGTGGTAATAAAGGTCCTAGGAACATCACAATATACAGTTCAATAACTTCCCTTTTGTGTTGTTTCCTGTTAACTGCAAGTGATTGGAAAACAGAGGACTGACATAAAAATTATGACTTGTATATTTCAAAGGTACATGCATCTTTTTCAGGATGTTAAAAATACAGTAATATTATTATTGTACGTAATGCATTTTAGTCATTTTCACCTTCCATTACCTTATCTTGTCATTTTCTCTCTTTTCGGCTCGAGCTTAATTTTCCTAAGAAGTCTCCTCTTACTCTCATGATTTCTTTTGTGAGTGACCCACTGAGTTTTGTCAGAGTTTAACCTGAGTTGCAAAACTCTTATAATAAAATTTCACTAACTAATTACAAGGCTTGTACTTGAAATTTATTCTCAACAATAGATCAACAAAGTGTTTGTTATACAATTTTTACTCCATAGAAGGATGCCTATCCAAAGATCTACAAGTTAGAATAAAAATTTTGTCTGTATTCTGTGTGATAAGCAGTATATCAGATGAAGAAAAACTAATTTGTCTGCTCAGAGTAACAATGTTTTATTTGAACTTGTCCAGAGAAGCGGTAAATACTAATTGTGGACCATGTTAATAAAAAATGGTTCCCAGCACCTTCATATTTGATAAGATGAGAACATCAGTAGAAAGCATGATTCCTTTTAAATAACTCACACTTTTAGTGTTGATTGAATTATAAAATAATTATAATTTAAGATGCCTAGCAAATGATCAAAGAGCAGTAGGCTCTCAAGTGTAAATTACCTGCTAGAAAGCTACCATTAGACATGGAAAGTAGATTCATTTGAAATAGAAAATTAAAAGACACGAAGCAGTTCCTTTAAAGGCATTTCTAAAAAGGAAAAAAATCCCTTAAAGCTTCACTGTTGCACTATGTAATGAATATTTCTAATGGGTAAAATATAAAAATATAGCTAGAAAGTCCAAAGCCAAGTACCAGGGAAGCATTTCAAATATACTGGAATTATGATTTGAAGGCTATGGCATAAACTACTGAAATATTAGAAATGAAAACAAATTCATGATAAATATGTAATATAATAAATTTACAAATACATATTAAGTACAATTCATTATAGGACCTACAATCTATACAGTATGATGACTATCATAAATATATTGATGTATTTTGCATGAACAAAATAATTTTGCTTTCCATCTGCTTTTAATTTATTATAGGTTTAATTTTGTGTGTTTTTTTCCTATAATTTTTTGAAGTGACAAAAAACTGATGAATTTTATGGAAATTGTTCAGACAACTCAGCTGTGTACACAATTCCAGTGAAGAAAAATACTTAACTGTTTCTTTTTTTCTCTTTTTTCCCCCTTTTTACTTAAACAGGCTTTAGTGAGAGTTGTGTATGACTGCACCATCTCGATTGTTTCTTCCTCGTATTTGTTCTTCTCCTTTCCTACCTGTTGGTACTGGCTTTTCCATCCAGGATCTTCTTCTGGTCTTTGTCCAGCTTTAACCTAGTGATATCCACCTTGCTAGGATGAATGTCCATGTGGACAATTGTGCTATTAGCGTTTTCTTACTGCACTTGTTCAGTGTAGGTGACATACATTTTCCTGTATGCCTGGACCACTTTACCAATCTGCTGGCCTTTGTAGTGTCCTCGGACAACCTGAACTTCATTGTCCTTTAAAATGTGCATGGACAGGACATTATCCTTCTGTCTCAGTTCTTTGGAAAAGGTGGAAGACATGATCCTCCTCTGAATGTGAGAAGGTGCATTGAAATAGCATTTGCGGTTCTTGCTTCAGTCAGAAGTCATGACAGGATTGAATTTCATTTTAGTGGCTGTGATCCAGCGATGGCCACAAAAGGAAAGAGCACTTAAATGTTTCTTAGAGGATTTCATTTGGGTTTAGCTGTGGAAGAAAATGATGTGTAATTAGTAATTTTATGTAGCATTAGCATACTTGTTAGCACATTACATTTTAATATTTGCATTAGTCGTCTAAGATTTTTAAATCCCAGCAACCATTATTTCCATGTTGAAGACTTTGTAGCTTTAAATCCAGAAAATATCCACTTTAATCACATTTTGTAACAATACAACATTTTCAGTCTATTCAAGATATGGTACCTTAGATTTGGTGAAATATTGTTTTAAATGAAGAAAGTAAGTCTTTTATTTTAGCCTGTCCTCCTAACCTAAAAATGGATGAAAATTCAAAATATTTTCTTATTAATAACCCATTAGCCACATATATGAATAAATTCTTATATTTTCAAATAAAATGATGGATGATATAGATAAAACATTCAGCATAAAAAAATCACTCACTTAGAAGTCCAGAAGACATACTAAATTCTGATTATTCTGGAAGAAAATAGATACACGAAGAGAAGGTATTCATTAATTTGCAATATATCTTGATTGAATTAAATTTTATTCAGGTATAAGTAGCACATTTATGACAGTTTAATGTCAGTTTTAAGTGTATTTGATGAAAGCTGTACTAATGGATTTATCAAAATTAAAAACAAAAAGAACAAGCAAACAAAAACCCATTTGGAGAGGGTGGTCCTACCAAGTAAGGTAGGAGAGGGCCAGAAGCTAGTGGAACTGCAATGATATCATTGGATTTTGATTTGTATATCTAGAACCTGGCTTACATTGGTACCAACTCCTTTTTGGATCACCAGAGGCAGCTCACAGAAATGAGACTCTATAGTTCTAAAATTATGAGGTTATTTGAAACAAAATATTATTTACTATTAAAGAGAATTAACAAATGTGATTTCACAACTGGATCTAAATCCATGTAATAATAATAATAATAATAATAATAATAATAATAATAATAATAATAATAATAATAATGATAATATGACTAGCATTCTTGTATGTATACAGATGCTAAGATCAAATGTTTACTTGATATCTTCATTTATTTCCTTCTGAAACATAATACAAATTACAGAAAATTGTACTCAGATAAAAGATTAAACAAAAACAAAAATACCATGAATAAATCCAAATTCAGAACACTCTGGATTCTAAATCAAAATTTCCTAGTGTCTCTGCAATACTCCCACCCATTCCTCTTTTACTACTGTAGTCACTGTGAACATAAGCCTCATTTCATTTCAATACAGGTTACCATGTTTTATGTATTTGATTCTTCAAAACTGGACAAAGAAATTAAGAAATATTTCTTTCATCAATTTATTTTCATTTAAATCAACTATTAAAGTCTATGCTACTTAAAAATGTCTACATCAAGACAGTATCATTTTGTCCTTATGTTAGGTCATGGATTTTAAATACTTTCTTAGAAATAAGAGATAAAAGAAAATATAGATATTCTTCAATGCAGAATACTAAAGAAATCTAGCTTAGATATTCCTTATTCAGAATCATGACTGCTCATGCATTTAACAAGATATAAATGCACTGTTGTCCAATATATTATCCTCAGAAATGATCATGGAACAATTTGTCCATATCCTGCTACTAGAAACTTAACCAACTACTTTGGATGAGTGAGATTATACATTTTAGCAATGAACCGTAGACTGCTAATTTCCTAAACCAGTATGATTCTTAAGCAGTCTAAAAAATACTTATCTTTACTGCCACAAATAAGTTTAATTCTCACCTATCATTTAAAACAAAACCAAAAACAAGCAAAGAGAAAAAAATGTATCCTTCTAGCACACAGTTACCACTACAGAAAGCCCCAACTACTTAAAATTCAAAGAACAATGGACCATGGGAAGTCCACCACCAACTCATACATCTACAGAACAATTCCTACATTCAAAGTTTAAGGAATATCACAAAACACAGGTAGAAAGATTGCAGTAGTTACAGGAAATAGGAAATCTGGGCCAAGATTGTGCCTGCTAGGTATGAGAGGAAAGATAGACCCATGATACTATAGCAATGTGTTGGCCTAAGCAAGATCCAAACAATTATAACACCAATAGACATGCTAATTTGGAGGCAAGTATATCTTTATTGACCCTCCCACTTTTAGGCAAGGAACTACAGACAAATAAGGAATGATGAGAGAGGGAGAGTTAGTATTACTCAAGGATGATCACTTAAATTCATTATTTAATTCAAGTGTTCAACCCTGAAAACATATACATACAACAATAAACAGTTTCAATCATGACTAAAGAGAAATGTAACTATGGTTTTGAGATCAAGTTAGGGGGAATATTGAAGAGACTGGAGGCAGAGGATATGGAAGGTATTTGAAGAGGAAATAGAAGAGGTAAATGATGCAATTGTATTTTAATTAAAATAATTTTGTGAGTCTGTTTAAATTGAAGCTCAGGTCATTATGCGATATGTAAATAAAATTATGTCAAAATTTAGATTTGACCATTTAAGAACAGAATCTGCTACAGAGGAGAAAGATTACATAAGGATTAATGAGTGTAGTTCTTTTTTAATTTAAATGACTTTACATTTTTATTTTCCTCTACAAACTTACTAAACAATTAAAACTATAATTTCTTGTTTGGCAGTGGTGACACAAATCCTTAGTCCCAGCATTCAGGAGGCAGAGGTAGGCAGATCTCTGTGTTTGAAGCCACATTCCAGGATAGCTAAGGCCACGTAGAGAAGCCCTGTCCCAGAAAACAAAAACAAACAAACAAACAGAGCAGAACAAACAACCAAGACTAAAGTAAACTAAACTAAAACAATTATATATATATATACAGTTATGTATATGCATATATATTTATATGAAAAATAAAAGCATAATCTCAGTATTGTCTCTTTGCTTGTGTCAACTATTCCCAGTTTTTATCAACTTCTATCAACAATTAAAAGGTGCAGTGTAACCAAGGAGCTCAAAAAATGGTGGGAAATATCATAGTGACATTTTCCCATCTTATTCTAGAAACATTTTTGCCTTTTAAAATTTTTTATTTATTTATTCATCTTTGTTTTTTTTATATAGGGTTTCTCTGTGTAGTCTTAGCTATCCTAGACTCACTTTATAAATCAGGTTGCCTTCAAACTTACAGAGATCCTCCTGTCTCTGCCTCCCTGAGAACAGGAATTACAGGCGTGTACCACTGCACCTGGCTCTAGAAACATTTTTGTAAACAAATGCAAATAAAATATCATTCCGGTAAAGGGAACATTCAGTATGGCAAAGAAAAAAACAGTAATAACAATATTCTAATATAATTGTAGATTATTGTTTTATCTCTTTGTACTTACCACAAAAAAAGGGTGCTATTGGTCTAGGCACTTTTCATGGATTAATGCTTAAACCTTGTAAAAATCTTTAGAAGAAATAATCTAGTTTATAGATAAGAGAACTAAACAAAGGAGAAGTTCTAAAATGTAACCAATGTCACATACGTAATGAGTGTTAAAGCTGAATTTCTATATAGCTTGTCTAGTGCCAGTCAGTTCATATAATCACCATTCTGTAATAAAGCTGTGATTATATCATAAAATAGTTATAAATGTCGTAGAAGAAATTTTATAACCACCTCAGATTAAGTCAATGACATTACATAAAAATAATTCAGAAATAATTCATATTTTATACAAGGAACACAGTATTCATGACATAAGGTACAGGATGCATTTTGATGCTGTTTTACTTGAGTCAATGACAAACAGGGATTGTTTAAAGAGGAGCATTTTCATTGTCTGGTATTAAAAAAAATATTCCTTATGTGATCCATGAGAACTTTTTTTCACTAGTTGCGATTTATGTTTGGCTGTCTTTGCAAGCACACTAGGCTTTGTATGTTTATAAGTAGAATAGCTCATTTACAAGCAAATCTGTTTCTATCTTTTGCATAGTATTTTCAAATATTTAGGGCATTCACCAATATACTTAATGTGGTCATTAGTATCTTATTTTTCTGAAAAGGATGCTTCAGATGATTCTTGGTAAAAAGTACATAATGTGTTAGAATTCAAATTTTAGTGTTAGAATTATCTGGTGTCAAGTAATACCTCAACAAAATAGTAAGTATGTGAATTGTGCCTAGTTTCTGACTCTGAATTTTATGACAGAGGAGGATACTAAAAGAAGACAATAACAAATACAATGCACTTTAATTATCTAGGCAGTTCTTCAGGTGCATAGTAGGTGCTTAAGAACCTGTAAATTGTACTTTATGAAATTTTCTGGGAATTGTTTTAACATTCACTAATGTTTTATAATTATATTTACATAAGCAATTCTAGTTCATTCATTTTCACAGTTTTTTAATAGTAAATCATAATGAAATTTGTTTTAAAAAATTTTGAATATAAACATAATTTTAGCATTTGTCAAAAATGAAACAAACCATGGTGGTGGAAAGCCCATCCACTCTTGCCATTTTAATAAACCAGTGTAATTTATTTGTTTATTCTTTTTTTCATTTATTGAAAATAATTTTTTTCTCATACAAGGTATCTTGATTATGTTTTCCCGTCCCTCTACTCCTCCCAATTCCACACTTCCCACCTCCCACCTCCTATTCCCTCTGGATCCACTTCCTTTCTGTTTTATTAGAAAACAAAATTATACTTTTGCTTTTCTTGTTTTAGTTTTTATATTTGCTTTATTTTGGGGTGTTTTGTTTTATTTCCTTGTTTGGGGGTAGGTTTTTTGTTGTATTACAATTTTTTTAATAGAGGAAGAATTAAAGTTGGGTAGATAGGGAGAAGGAGAAGATCTGTCTGGAAGGTCTTAATGGACAGACTATAATGGAAATATATGTAAGTTTAAAAATTGTTTTAAACAATAAAACTCTAATAAAGACAAAAGAAATATGCTTCTGAGAGATAATAATAAAACATAATAAAATCACAAGATAAGACTATAGACATCAGAGGAGAAAGATGATACCAAGAGAACAGAGCTAGTGAATCAAATAAGCAGGGCTCACGTGGACTCAGAGAAGAGGCAAGCAGGAGGTCTGAATGGGGCCTATGTGAGTCTGCACCAGAATCTCAGCAAATATGTTATGGCTATTAGCTTGGCGGTTTGTGTGTGTGTGTGTGTGTGTCTGTTTGTGTGTGTTTGTGTTTTGTTTTGCTAGAACCCTAATGGTGGGAGTAGATATATTTCTCACTCTTGCCTGCACTTGGGATTCTTTTCCTCCTGTTGGCTTACCTTGTCCAGTCTGGATGAGAAGGCTTTTGCCTTGTTTTATTGTACCTTGTTTTGTACTGCTTGGTTGTTGTTTCTTGGAGTCTTGTTCCTTTCAGAAGGGAAATGGAGAGGAATAGATTAGGAGGAGAGGAGAAGTTGGGGGTTAGTATCTGGAAGGAGTGAAGGAAATGGAAACTGTGATTGGAATGTATTGCATGAAAGAATATTCTATTTTTAATTAAATAGTAAAATAAAAACACGTATACAGGGGATTCCAAGATGGCACGGACCAATAAGCCATGTATCTGATCTACTCTGAGGAGACCAGAGACATAAGAGGAGCAACAGATTGCTGGACTTTGAGAACTGTAGGTGAGTGGGTCCCCAAAGGCCACAGACCAAACAGGGGGCATACCCCCCTGGGACAAGCAACATCCCGGAGGTACTAAATGCACTCCCCAAACTCTGGAACGGAAGCCACATGCAAACTGCAGCCTGTATATAAAGCACAGTCTCGCTGTTTAGGGAGGGGATTTTCCGGAGTCCCCAGCCAGAGGAGTCTCAGTGAAGAGGGTGAATCTGCCCTAGGCCCTCCTTCCACACCATCCCAAACTGCAGAGGATACCAGCCTAGGCAGAGTGGAAACACAGGCGGCGGGACCCAACAGAGACAGCTAAAGCGGGACTGCAGCTCGCTGGCCTTCCGGGGCCCAACCTAACAGCGATCACAGTGGACTGAGCCTGCAAACAGAGGCAGTGAGAAACCAGCTTGGACTGCTTCCACAGACCTATTGGGAGACGTGGGTCGTGCCTACAGCGATAGCTGAACATCATAGCCCTGCAGGAGGACCAGGTTCCACTGGCTTCCACTAGAGCTCCACAACCCTATTGTTCCTACCCAACTGCAAGGCACTGGCCCTAAACTCGCCGAACAAAGGAGCCTAGCCAGGGCTCCTTGCCCTGAACAAGGCAGGCACTCCCACATTATAGGGAGACAAGATGTGGGTGGGTCGTGTTTGCAGTGTCTAATTGCTGACCTAGAGTGTTAGAGGAGTTCCATAGCCTGGCAGGAAGATCTGGTTTGGTGGGCAACTGCCAGAGCTCTGCAACCCTAGGCTCCCTAACCTCCTAGCTGCAAGGCTCTTGCCCTGCACTCCCCGAACGAGAGAGCCTAGCTGAGGCTCCTGGCCCCAACAAGGCAGGCACTCTCACATTATCGGGAGACGAACCGTGGGTCTTGCTCGCAGTGTCTAATTGCTGACCAAGAGCGACCTTGGTCCCTCCAGGCATATAGTTCTGGGAGAGATTGGACACCGCTACAGGGTATAGAGACAGAGCTAAAAGACAGCTACACCCCCAGATGATCTGAACTACCTGGGGTGTGGACTACAAAGCCACAGGAAGGACAGGCAGCTGGGATCAACTTACACAACCAGAACGTTTGTGTGCAGACCTTATTCTAGGTCCCAAAACTGCTGTTCTGAATTACAGCAGCAAAGCCCAAACAGATATCTACTCTGGCTGACTCAGCCTGGAGCCAAAGGTGCAGAGGAAAATCACCAGGAGTGAAACAGGATCACCTACCTGTTCCACGGAAATACTCCCTGATCCCCACAGGCAAGAGCACCTGACCTATAATCAGTCATCAATTAACCACTCTCAACCAACAAAGGTCACTACAAAATACCTTCCAACATCAGAGCCATCAAAATGACAAGAGGACAGCGAAAGAACTCTAACAAAAACCAAAACAATTTGGCATCTCTGGATCCCAACAATCCCAATGAAAACAACCTAGAGAACCTAATAGCAATGGATAGGCAAGAAAATGACCTCAAGTCCTTAGTAAAGAAGATGATAATGGAAGAAACAAATAAAATCTGTAAACAAATGCAGGAGGAGGCAAACAAGAGGGCTGAAGAGTTAAAAGAGTCATATAAAGAGGCACTTGAAGAATTTCAGAAAAATATAAATAACCAGATGATGGAAATCATTAAAACAGTCCAAGACATGAAGATAAAAATGGAAGCTGTGATGCAGGAACACACAGAAGAAAAACGTGATCAAGAGGCATCAAAGAAGAAAGCAAGCATCTCAGAGGTGGCCTTATCTAACAGATTGCAGGAAATGGAAGAACGAATATCGGGACTTGAAGATACAATCGCAGAACTGGAAACAACCATTCAGGGAAATGCTAAATCTGAAAAGTTCCTAACACAGACCATTCAAGAACTAAAAGACCACATGAAAAGACGAAACTTGAGAATAATAGGGATAGAGGAAAGAGTAGACAGCCAACCCCACAGCCCAGAACACATCTTTAATCAAATAATGGAGGAAAATTTTCCCAATTTGAAGAAAGAGATGCATACTAGCATACAAGAGGCCTACAGAACACCAAATACAATAGACCTGACAAGAAAATCTTCCTGCCACATAATAATAACAACACAAAATATACAGAACAAGGAAAAAATATTGAAAGCGGCAAGAGAAAAAGGCTGAGTAACATATGAAGGCAAACCTATCAGAATTATTCCTGTCTTATCAGCAGAGACCATGAAAGCCAGAAGGGCCTGGTCAGAAGTGCTGCAAACCCTAAGAGAACACAGATACGAGGCAAGACTACTATATCCAACAAAATTATCAATAACCATTGACGGAGAAGACAAGATATTTCATGACAAAAACAAATTCAAACAGTACCTAGCCACAAATCCAGCTTTACAGAAGTTACTAGAAGGAAAACTCCACCCCAACTGGTCAAACTACAACCAAAACTACATAGGAAATAGGTAACTATACCATTGCAAAATCACAACCTCTCAAAATTTCGACTGTTATAAATACCAAAAATGAAGGGACTTACCAATCACTGGTCATTAATATCTCTCAACAACAATGGTCTCAATTCTCCAATAAAAAGACACAGACTATCAGAGTGGATGCATAAACATGACCCAACATTCTTCTGCATTCAAGAAAAACACCTCAACCACAAGGACAGACATTGCCTCAGAGCAAAAGGTTGGGGAAAATTATTCCAAGCAAATGGTCACAAGAAGGAAGCTGGGGTAGCCATTCTAATATCTAATAAAATAGACTTTCAACCAAAATTAATCAAACGAGATGAGGATGGACACTTCGTACTTGTCAAAGGTAAAGTCAACCAAGAAGACATCACAATTTTGAACATCTATGCTCTGAATACAAGGGCTCCCACATTTGTAAAAGAGTTATTAACAAAGCTTGCCCCACTCATCGATACCCACACATTAATAGTGGGAGGCTTCAACACCCCTCTTTCACTCAAAGATAGGTCTTTGATCCAAAAACTAAGCCGGGATATAACCTCATTAACCAATGTCATGAATCAAATGGATCTAACAGATATCTACAGAACTTTCCACCCAAACGCTAAGGATTATACCTTTTTCTCAGCACCTCATGGAACGTTCTCTAAAACTGATCACATAGTGGGTCATGAAGAAAACCTCAATAGATACAAGAAGATTGAAATAATACCTTGTATCTTATCAGATCACCATGGTCTAAGGCTGGACTTCAACAACAACAGAAATAAAAAAAAAAGCATACTAACACGTGGAAACTAAACAACTTTCTACTTAATGACACATGGGTCATGGAAGAAATAAGGGAAGAAACAAAAGACTTCCTGAAATTCAATGAAAATGAACAAAATACCCAAATTTGTGGGACACATTGAAAGCAGTGCTAAGAGCAAAATTCATAGCACTAAGCGCCTTCAAAAAGAAAATGGATCATCCCACATAAACAACCTAACAACACATCTGGAAGCTCTAGAAAAAAAAGAAGCAGAAACAACCAAGAGGAGTAGGCGCCTAGAAATAATCAAACTCAGGGCTGAAATCAATAAATTAGAAACAAAGAGAACAGTCCAAAGAATCAACAAAACCAAGAGCTGGTTCTTTGAGAAAATTAACAAGATAGACAAACCGTTAGCCAATCTAACTAAAAGACAGAGAAACACTATCCAAATTAAGAAAATCAGAAATGAAAAGGGAGACATAACAACAGACACCGAAGAAATACAAAGAAGCGTAAGAACCTACTTTAAAGGCATTTATGCCACAAAATTTGAAAATTTAAGGGAAATGGACAAATTTCTCGACCGATTCCATTTGCTAAAATTGAACCAAGACCAGATAAACAAATTAAATAGCCCTATTTCACCTGTAGAAATAGAAGCAACCATTGATAGTCTCCCAAGCAAAAAAAGCCCGGGGCCAGATGGTTTCAGCGCAGAATTTTACCAGTCCTTCAAGGAGAAGCTAATATCGATACTAATCAAGCTATTCTGAAAAATAGAAATGGACAGAATACTACCAAATTCCTTCTATGAGGCCACAGTCACATTGATACCTAAACCTCACAAAGACCCAACAAAAAAAGAGAATTTCAGACCAAAAAATACTCAACAAAATACTCGCAAAGCGAATACAACAGCATATCAAAGACATCACTCACCATGACCAGGTAGGCTTCATTCCAGGCATGCAGGGATGGTTTAACATACGGAAATGCATCAATGTAATCCATCATATAAACAAACTGAAAGAGAAAAACCACATGATCATCTCTTTAGATGCAGAAAAAGCATTTGACAAAATCCAACACCCATTTATGTTTAAAGTTCTGGAGAGATCGGGAATACAAGGCACTTATCTAAACATAATAAAGGCTATATACAGCAAACCAACAGCCAACACTAAATTAAATGGAAAGATACTCAAGGAAATCCCTTTAAAATCGGGAACCAGACAAGGCTGCCCTCTGTCCCCATATCTCTTCAATGTAATTCTTGAAGTTCTAGCCAGAGCAATAAGGCACCAAAAGGAGATCAAGGGGATTCAAATGGGAAAGGAAGAAATCAAATTATCCCTATTTGCAGATGATATGATAGACTATATAAGTGACCTGCAAAATTCCACCAGAGAACTCCTACAGCTGATAAACACCTTCAGCAAGTTGGCAGGATACAAAATAAACTCAAAAAAGTCAGTAGCTTTCCTGTATACAAATGACAAACAGGCAGAGGAAGAAATTAGGAAAACTACTCCCTTCACAATACCCACAAACAGTATAAAATATCCAGGAGTAACTCTAACCAAGCAAGTGAAGGACTTATTAAAAAAAAACTTCAAACCTCTGAAGAAAGAGATTGAAGATGACATCAGAAGATGAAGGGATTTACCTTGCTCGTGGATCGGGAGAATCAACATAGTAAAAATGGCCATCTTAACAAAAGCAATTTACAGATTCAATGCAATCCCTATCAAAATACCCACAAAATGTTTTGAAGATATGGAAAGATCAATTCTCAAATTCATAAGGAGAAATAAAAAACCCAGACTAGCAAAAATAATCCTATACAACAAAAGATCCTCTGGAGGAATCCCCATACCTGATCTCAAGCTGTACTACAGAGCAACAGTAATAAAAACAGCATGGTACTGGCAAAGCAATAGGCGGGTGGATCAATGGAATCGAATTGAAGACCCAGAGATGAATCCACACACATTTGCTCACTTGTTTTTTGACAAAGAAGGCAAATCTATTCAATGGAAAAATGATAGCATCTTCAACAAATGGTGCCAGTCTAACTGGATGTCTACATGTAGAAAAATGCAATTAGACCCTTATTTGTCACCATGCACAAAACTCAAGTCCAAGTGGATTAAAGACCTCAACTTAAAACCAGAGACATTAATTCAGTTAGAGGAAAAAGTGGGGAAGAGCCTGGGACACATAGGCACAGGAAACAACTTCCTGAACAATACACCAACAGCCCAGGCCTTAATGTCAACAATTAATTAATGGGACCTCATGAGGCTGAGAAGTTTCTGTAAGGCAGGAGACACTGTCAGTAGAACTAAGCGACAGACCACAGACTGGGAAAAGATCTTCACCAACCCTTCATCTGACAAAGGTTTAATATCCAAAATATATAAAGAACTCAAGAAATTAAACACCACAAAACCAAACAACCCAATTGCGAAATGGGGCTTGGAACTTAACAGAGAATTCTCAGCAGAGGAATATCAAATGGCCAAGAAACACTTAAAGAAATGCTCATCCTCGTTAGTCATCAGAGAAATGCAAATCAAAACGTCACTGAGATTCCATCTTACACCTATCAGAATGGCTAAGATCAAAAACTCAAATGACACTACGTGTTGGCAAGGATGTGGAGAGAGAGGAACACTCCTTCATTGCTGGTGGGAATGCAAACTAGTACAACCACTTTGGAAAGCTATCTGGCGCTGTCTCAGAAAAATTGGAGTAGGGCTTCCTCAAGAACCAGCTATCCCACTCCTTGGAATATACCCAGAAAATGCCCTATCACACAACAGGGACATATGCTCAACCATGTTCATAGCTGCTTTATACATAATAGCCAGAACATGGAAATAGCCTAAGTGTCCCTCAGTAGAAGAATGGACTAAGAAACTGTGGTACATTTACACGATGGAATGCTACTCAGCTATTAAAAACAAGGAATTCCCGAAATTTGTGGACAAATGGATTGATCTAGAAATTATTATAATGAGTGAGTTCACCCAGAAGCAAAAAGAGACAAATGGTATATACTCACTTATATCAAAACACTAGTCCAAGGGATACGTCCCATGAAAAACTTTACTTACCAAGAAAGTGGGTCAGAGGAGAGGGCATCCTATTGAGACTTTAGGTGAGAGTAACATGGAAGAATAAGGAAATAGTAGGACCCAGAGGGTCCTGGAAACCTACAAGAAGAACTTTATGACAGACAGATCTGGATCCTGGGGTCCTCCTCATGCTAAGGCTCCAGCCAAGGAGAATATAGGCAGTAAGCTTCGAACCCCTACCAAGACCTACCTGACAATCATGATATTCTTCACCGTTGAGTGGAGAGTGAGATCTGAGTCTCACAGGAACTCTGGTGCCCCTTTTCTGACCACGTCCCCTGATGGGGAGGCCTGGAGGCACTCAGAGGAAGGATAGCAAGTTAACAAGAAGAGACTCGATATTCTAAGAGCATATATAGGGGAAGGAGGTCTCCCTCAATCACAGACATAGGGGAGGGGAGAAGGGGGGAAGTGGGAGGGAGGGAAGAATGGCAGGAAACAGGGGAAGGGCTAACAATCGAGATGTAATATGAATAAAATAATAAAATGGAAAAAAACACGTATACAAAGACAAAAAATAAATACAACAAAAATGAACACAGCAGAATTGGACAAATTTAAGTAACAAAGTATACTTGTGCATTGGATTATTCGTAAGCATTTTTCTTTTTATCTATGTATTTTTGTTTGTTCTTTCAAGATAGGGTTTTCCTGTATAGCCCCAGCTGTCCTGGAACTCACTCTGTAGACCAGGCTGGCCTTAAAGTCAGACATCCATCTGTATCTGCCTGTAGAGTGCTGAGATTAAAGGTATGCACCACCATGATCAACTTGGAGCTTTCTATAATAAAGATAATTCAAGTTAAATTCACTTTCATGGACACTTGAGAAGGAAATTCTTCTTAATGCATCTTTAAGCATTAATGTATTCTTTTACCTATTTAAATTTATAGTGGATCACAACCAATAGATATTATTCAGATTTATATAGTTTTTTAATAAGCTAATGTTCATAATGTGACATTTTCAAAAACATAAACATCTTGGTTGGTCTTATAAAATGATTCTAGAAAATACCTTTTCATTATAAATGAAGTGAAAAGTAATTTATCAAAATCAAATAGGGGAACATACATTTAACATTTTCCCCTCAAACCAACTAATAGATCTATTGATTTTTTAAATAAAAATATGACCCTTTTTTTAAAAAAAAGTCAATATTTATAACATAAATATCTTAAGATCCACTATAGTGGTTAATACCTATATATGCAAATATTAGAGATTAGCCTCTCCATGAGTTTCTTTTTGCTTTGTTCTGTCTTCATATAAGCAGTTTTGATTAAAATGTATTTTCTCAAGTGTCAGTCTACATGACAGCTGAAATGGGGCTACAATTTCCAGTGTCTACTTTTCTTCCCTGGAATTTAGTTTACACTAAACTATTTACTGCATGTTCTAGCTCCTGTTCTTGTTGCAAAATTAACACCTCTGGGTTCTCCAATCATTACTGAGCTTTTTCCCCATTGACCACACTCTTGAACTCCTCCTCCTTCACCCAGTCTGTTGGAAACTGTTGACCTCATTGAATAAAAATATTTCTTTAGTTCAGAGAAATTATTTGGAACTGAGTCATCAACTCTCATGAGTTATACACTTATGCTCCCTCATGGAGATCTCCAGAAACTTTCCACTTTTGTTTGTGTTTCTATTCAGAAAATTAGAGTTTCTCAACAAAACACAAATTTCTTTTTCATTTTATTATTTAAAAATAGGATTTTTCATATAAAATATTCTGATTATGGTTTTCCATCTCTGTACCCCTTCCATTTTTCTCCCTTTATTTGATCAGTTGGCACTTAACTAAGCAATTTTAAAGATCAGACATAAAAACAAAAGTCAATAATGCTAAAGCCTTTTTTTGTGACTATTTGTGCTATTGTTTTCCTTGTTTTTAGAATAATAACAGTAAATAGAAGAAAGAGCTATGGAAAGTAATCATTTTAGCTACAAAAAGATATTATCAACAATTCTACTATATACACATGCCATATTAAAGCATGTGTAATTAAACCACCTGTAATTCTTTAGAGTATTATTTACTCTAAGGTTACTGAAAGATTATTTTTGACTAAGAATTAATTATAGTTTTCTATAGAATATTTTCATAATTTGTTTTTCCTGAAGCATGTATTTCAGACAACACATACTTTTAGATATTTAGACAATACTAAATGTGTACATAGAGACTATCTAATATTTTAAGTTCAAAGTATCTTACAATTTCTAATTTGGGCCTTAGGAAACTGCATTATTTACTGTTGTACACACTAATATTTAAATACATTGGGAATAGTAGAAGTATATTGACTTAATTATGCCTAGCACATTTGAAATGTGGTAAGAAAGCCTAGTTTGTATTGATCTTTGAGATGTGTTAAGCCTTGAATTTTAAACGTACGTACAAGTCGCATTATACAGACTGAGCAGGTTTTATTTATGTATTTGGGAAGATATGTATGTATACATAAGTTTGTGTGTTTACTTATATGTGACAATTTTAATAGGCCATGAATTTGAAAGATGAAGGGAGGGCTTTATGCAAAGTTTTGAAAGGAGAAATGATGAAATGTTATTATTATCTCAAACCCTGAAAGAAATCATTAGAAAGAAGACTAGAAATATGCAGAGACTTGTTTTACTCTAAGTAAAATAGTCATGTTTATAAATATATTTTTATAGATTCCTCTTACAGTGTTGGACCTTAAACCTAAGCTTTTATACATGCTAAGGAACACCCTATACTACTGAAAAACATTACCAATCTCATATTTTTCTCTGTTCTTGAAAATAGTACATATTCTACACTAATTTTATATATGCCCTGTATATGTTGTTTTTATTTCCTCAGATGAGGGCAAGAAATGGAAACCATACCCAAGCTGTGCAAATACATGGCTGGAGGTGAGCATAGAACATTTCTTTCTCTGTTCTATCCCTTGGCCTAGTCCAAGGAGCTTATTGCCTCACTACAATATAACCTTCTGCAAGCCCGGACCTTAAAGGCTTCAGTTTCCAGCCTTCATCTGCTAACCAATGCCTAGTGTGTTTTCAGCTTTGGAGACTTACTACTGCATAAACTCACCCTTTCTAGCTCTTTCTAAACTCTGGCTGGCTGGTTCAACTCAGCTGCTCTGGCTCTGGCTCTGGGTTTGGCTTAAACTCCTCTCCAAGGTGACTTATTCAATTTGGCTTCTCTCTGAATTGCTCTGCATGGAAAAATTGCCCATGAAACTACAGAAGCTGAATTGGACTGACTGCACTAACTGAATGGAACTGAACTTAAGTGCATTCAACTTAATTCTATGGAACTGAACTAAACTGTCTTCCTGAACTGCTCTTAAGTAGTCTCTCCTTCCTGTCTGACCTCATGAGAGTTGGGCATATCTTTTCTCTGACAAATCTGTTTTTGGCTCTCAACTGGTGATATTGCTTGGGATTAAAGGTGTATACTGAAGGTGTGATTAAGAGTGTGTACTAAGGATGTGTCTACATTCCAGCAAGATCATACCAGACCTAAGTCTCTGGACGTGATCCTGTGCCAGAGTAGCTTTGTTCCAGATTAAAATTCCTCTACAGTGCCCTGTTGTCAGTATGATGAGTTTTTTGTTTGTTTGTTTGTTTGTTTTGTTGTTCAAGACAGGGTTTCTCTATGTAGCCTTGGTTATCCTGGACTAACTTTGTAGACCAGGCTGACCTCAAACTCAAAGAAATCTGCCTGCCTCTGCCTCCTGAGTGCTGGGAATAAAGGCATGTGCCACTACTGCTCGGCACAGTATGATGAGTTTTAATAATTGGTTAAATCTTACTTTTATGTAGTTATTCTCCAAGTTACTATATTACTGAGGACAATTATTGAAATGTTATCCTATGATGGTTAATTTCCTATGTCCTTTTGTGCTTCTGTGAATTTTTTTCTGTTTTTGTACTAACCTGTTTATTTCATAGAAATATTCAACTATTTTATCTTCTTGGTGTCCAGAACTTTTAATAAACATATCAAATTGAGCTAATATATAACATATCTAATATTAAGGGCAGTAAATTTGAATAGGTTAGTATGTTATTTTTTGAACATTTATGATCAATTTTATTCCTCATTTTTTTAAATGAAAGCACAGAATTTTAAAGTGATTCTGACAATACTTGTCTTTTCTCTGCCATGATTGTCATTTTGATGCATAGTAGTCATTGGTTTATGTGGGCTTCTCATATATTTTGACACATTCATTTTATATGTTTAACTCATTATTGCTACTTTTCTCTATTATTACATTTTGTTTCCTTACTCCGAAATACGTGCTCTTTTCTTAACAATTTTAGGGTTCAAATTATGTCTTTTAAAAATGATTCTTAACAGTAACACATTTGTATCCCAAGGACATAGGTCACATTTACCTGTTTTCATCTGCCTTCTGCTCCCATTGATCTCTTCTCAACTAAGCAACACCATACTCTCATGTCCCTCATTTCCTTTAGTTTTTCCTTTTTTCTTCATTATTTATTCTTGTATTCATACTTTATGACATACATAATAAAGGTAGTGCAAACTGTTGTGCATTCGTAACTACAATGTCCATGCTTATATTGCAATATCCAAATGACAGCTTCTTACCACATTCTTCAGGCAGGACTAATGTAGAAATGTTTCAGCCCCTGATACCTCATGAGAATAGCAGTGGTTGGCTCTCTCCCTTCTCCCAATCTGGTACAAAAAGTTTGCTGCCCCACTATAAACCTCAGTAAGAATTTACTACTTTGACAGTTACAGACTTGACTCCTTGTTTGATCTTACAAGGTTTCCCCCTCCTCAGAACCCCTAATTCCTGAATATGCAGATGAAGTATATTTCAACATCTCTGTTATGACCAATTATGCATGGCCATACAAACATTGCTCTAGAGACCCTGCCCACTTCACCAGGGGCATAAACACTCCCTTTTATTCCTAATGAACTGAATCATTTCTCCAAAGCTGTTCCCTGGTGTGTGTATTGTTTTCCAACACACTCACAGCTGACCAAGGTCCTGCATTGCACCCACATGTCTTGGCTAAGCTTCCCTCCCTCTACCCCAGTCTGGTGCTCAACAGCAAGCCTATCCCAAGGGGGAGAAGCATGCCTCCATATTCTTTGGCTTATCCCTTCATCCCATCTCTTCTGCGGTTTCCTGGGTTTTGTAGGTAATATAGATGTCCTGTTAGGGGTCAAATATTCAAGTCATCACTTATTCTCCCACTATCAACAGTTATGAATCTCTGCTTTAACTGTATCATCCCATATCATAAGAGACTTGTTTGTTTCAGGCCAGTAGCTTCATGGGTTTGTGAGTATAAGCATAAATATTTAGAAGGATATTGAGCTGAATGCCATTTTGCAGAATTTTATTCTTATTATTCTAACATTGATATATATCTGTTGGGCTTTTATAAGATTCATAATGTTTTAAAAATTATTTTTGTGGCTGAAAAACACTTAAATAAATGCTCAACACCTCTAGTCATCGGGGAAATGCAAATCAAAATGGTGTTGAAATTCCATGTTACATCTATCTGAATGGCTAAGATCAAAAATTCTAGTGACAGCACATGTTGGAGAGGATGGGGAGAAAGAGGAATCCTCCTACATTGCTGGTGGGGGTGCAAACTTGTACAAACACTTTGAAATCAATCTGTTGCTATCTGAGGAAATTGGGAATAATTCTACTTCAAGACCTAGTCATACCACTCCTGAGCATATACCTTAATTATGCTCCACTGTACAACAAGGACATTTGCTCAACTATGTTCATAGCAGCTTTATTTGTAATAGAAAGAATCTGGAAACAACCTAGATGTCCCTCAACTGAAGAATGGGCAAAGAAACTGTGGTACATCTACACAGTGGAATAATGTTCAGCTATCAAAAACAAGGAAATCTTGAAATTTGCAGGCAAATGGAGGTAATTGCAAATGATCATCCTGAGTGAGGCAACCCAGACCGAGAAAGGCACACATGGTATATACTCACTCATAAGCTCATAAGCAGACATTAGACACTTAATACAAAATAATCACATTACAATACATTGACTGATGACCCAATCAAATATCATATATGCTATGGACATAGACCCTCTGCTCAGAAGTAGTAAATAGGCAGAATGGTCTCTTTATGGGTCCCACAATATGGGGTATAGGGACTACTTGTGACATGGACCCTGGCCTCCCAAAGTTAATCACGTCCCCTCTGGCAGGATGGCCTTTGCAGGCCACAGAGGAAAAGAACAAGAACACAGGTAATACAGATGAGACTTGATAGGCTTAGGTCAGATGTTAGGGGTGGAGGGCTCCCCTTTCTGAGCACTAGAGAAGGGAGGGCAAAGGGTTGAAGGAGCGAGGGTGGAATCAGGAGGTGATATGGAAGGGGGCTACAATCTGGGTGTAAAGAATTCAAACTGCAGAAGAAGCAGGTAACTTATATTGTTAATCCCACTACATGGGGTTAGCTCTGAGACTGGCTGAGACATGACTGTCTATGCATAGACAAGACTTCTTGTTGGTTACAGAATCCCTGTAAATTATTATTAGATGCCATTTCTCATATAGCATGAATGAAGATTTGCAGATGTCTTTCTTCTACTCATGCAAAGACCAGAGAACCAGCCTTAATTGTTCTGTGCATCCTGCTTACCTCATATATTTATAATTTTAGGACTGTATAATGTTTGTGAGAAATTATATGTTTTCAGAACAAAAGAACAGACACTGGATCAGACCTGAAAAAATTAATTCCCCTTGGTGTGGTGGTGCTGACATCCTGCATCCTTCATGTACCAGAAACAAGTGCTTCAGGTGGTGCTCCCCATCACAACAGGACAACTTCGAAGAAAGCTTCAGATCCTACTTGGTCAAGCATATCAGACTGTCCCACACAGGACTCCTATTAAGCCTGGAATTTCTCATCATTTAGAAACTGGACCACAAATGCTATTCCTGGCTTGTTTAAACAATTCCCCCAATTTTATTTAGGCCCCTACAAAGGTATTATTTACTCCAAATCAGCCAGTAGAAACTTTAAGAGAACAATGGCCCATTCCCCTTAAGAGGAGTTGGATAGGTTTTTGTTTGTTCTCTTGGGCTACTGATGCTTATTTTTAATGGGAGTTGATTGTAAGTTATTATTGGTCTTATTCAGAGAGAAAATGAGTTTGGAGTCAGGCAAGTCTCTCTTTTCTGTTATCTTTCTTTAATAGGTATGGACATAGGGGTTGAAAAGAAAGGAGGGGGATATAGAAATATTTATGGATAACAGGACAAAAAGTAGAATATTTAATTTACTCTTCAACTTAAGGCCTTAATTGTTACTCACAAATAGTTATTTTTAATTCATTGGTATAGAATTCTGTATATTGATGCAAAATAAGTTTAGTTTTGATACATTGGTATACAATTCAAACTTAAAATTACTCTTCACATATATTATATACATATTTCTATTATAATATGAGGTATTTTACCCATCCAACTCAATTATAATACAAGGTTTACTTCCAATACCTTGAACGTGGTATTGCGGGCTATTTAGGATAATTAAATAATGCAAGTTAGTTGTTAGTTGATCAAATTATGGTCATGTCAATTACTAGTCGATTTTTATCACACGAATATACATCCTAGGTTTAACAGCTAAATATGATCCAATAGATAAGGTAAAATAGATAAGGTATTCAAATGCATCAGAGACCTACAGAATATGGCATTAAAAGATGTTTTTATTATTTCAAAGATTCTTCCTCAAGAAGATAAGTTAACCCCTGGCAACACCCAGCCTACCTCAAAGAAGATTATGAGCTTCAAAAACTTCCTTATGGGGAGGGCTTCAAATGTGGCAAACAAGTCACTGGATAAAATGTCCTTGTTTTGACCACAGACAGAATTGTGCCTAAAAAAGGGGCATGCTTGGATGCCAGCAGAGTTGACAGCCAAATTCTACCAAGACATGGTAAGCAAGTCCTCTGTAGTTCCTGCCTCACAAATATATCTGTCAAAGATATTGGGCCAGAATGCTGAAGATGTTGCTCCAATGTTAAAGGGAGTTTTGGATGACTGTTCAGGCAGCAAATTGTTTCTGTCATTTTTTCATTTTGGGAGCTGCATATCTTCACTTCCAGTTTACCCAGGTATTAAAGTTTTATTCCTTCTCATGTCTCTGATGGGGTTGAAGACCAGATAGTATAGTCTTACAACTAAGCTTAATTGTTTAATGGTTAAGATATTTTTAGGTATAGAGAGATGTTTTAAGTAGATAGATATTAGAGTTGATAGATAGCGATTTACAGTCTAGACTCAACAAGATAGGAATGATGTTTACTTCAAGTGTGCTAAATACAAATAGCCAAAACACTATGAATTAACATTTGTAAAATTCCTGAATATTTCATGGTTCTTCTTGCTGTATGTAGTTTATTTTATTTATATTTAATAATATAAATATATATGTAAAAAAGAAATATAATTTAAAAAATTTAAAAATATTTTTACTTTCCTTTTGTCTTATGTAGATCTTTTCCTGTTTATTATACCCACCCCTTCTATATTTTTTGTTTCAGTTTTATGTGTCTAATACATATCCTTTAATTTATCTTTTAACTTTCATTATATTTGCTAAGTGTGTTGACTGATACAATTAATTGATTCTGGAAATGTATTAACTGCTTTATTTTCCTACCTCTATGATATTCTCTCTTCCATTTGAGGAAAATTAACTGCACATATATAGAAGAAATGTTACTTTTTATTACCCTGTTTCGATGCATCTTACTTTTTGTTTAGTATTCATCATATTTGCGGAATGCTTCACTTGGCAGATTTTGTTACTAGCTGCTTTCAAATTCATATTTTCTGTGTTTATACATATCTACTATAATACTAAATTTCTTTAATATCAAATTGTAGTATGGCTTTCTGATAGTCACCAACTCATATTTATGAATGCTTATAATAACTACAATATAGACAAAGTAAGAGAACTTGGAGATATAATTAAATATACTTGTTGACTTTGAACTCATCCAGAGAAATATTGACTGGAATGGGTATTACTCATTTATATCCAGTGCCCTTAGCACTACATTACAAAATCTGACTGATGGTGACACCACACCATTTGGGTTACAGGACATTGGCAAATCAAGCTGGAAGTGACTAGAAGTTTACTCCCTGCTTGCTAGCTTTTATAATACTCAAAGTTGCTTAACAGTCTGTGGAAGGAGAAGGCAATAGTCTCTGGGAGTTCATATATACTAGGGGAGAATTTGCCTGTGTTGTATTGCTAAATGGGTGATGACTGAAATTGCCTTGTTAATACTTCCTGCTTATGCCCATAAATCACTACTACTTTCACTCTTCATCAGAGAAGCATCATTTAACAGTGGAGAGAGATTACTTTAAAGACTCTCAAGTGGTCAAAATATGGAGAATAAGTATCTCTGGAGGGCTTATCCCTTAAGCAATGACTCAAGTTTTCCTCCAGAATACATAGTACAAATACTTTAATAGCCAGAGTTTGGATACAGATGCTATAAAAAAGTGATTTTTTGGAAAAGACATGTCAAAATACTTATACATTTATTGCAATTGTCCTTTCTTGCATAAGGCCTGCTCAAGATTAAGCTACTCCTCCACTTCATCATACATAGTTCAAGAGCTCCTGTGGTCCTCTCAAACTCACTGAAGAACTATGAGCAGTTAATAAATACCACAGCAGGAGGAGTCAGTTTATTCACTGATAAGATGCTTGTAGTCCAGTAACTTTCAGCCATGTAAAACAAGCAAAATTAAATTCAATGAGGCAAGATAAAAATTTTTATACTGATGATCCTGGCTAAACTCCATCACAACAATAAAAATGCTGAAAAAATGTAGGAGAAGGACTTTCACAGAGGAAGGATATTAATGGTGTTTGAAGAGAGATAATACATGGTAGCAAATGAGAATAATCAGAATACATTATATACATGTATGGAATTGTAAAAGAACAAATTTAATAAGTATCAAAGGAAAAAGGCATCAAAGTAGTAAGATGCTCATTGGGAAGAAGTGTTTCAGTAAAAGGGAATTTGAGCAAAAATCTGTTCATACATACATGAAAATGTAAAGCCATAAAAAAATAAAAATTACAAAAAGGAAAATTAAATATTAATGTTCCCTAAAATTGGAGACTGAAGACACTACTGAATTTCTCCATAGCTTGCTGTGAACAAAACCAAATATTCATAAATTCTACAAATGAAAAGAAATTCTGTCAGTAACTCAAGAGAAGATGAAAATATGATTGTCTGTAGTTGAATTCCCAAATGAATATGTAGATGAGTTAAAGCACTGATTCCACTTTGAAATGACTTGCAGGTTTTATTTTCAGGGACTTTGTGACAATAAGTACATGATATATAGGCACACTTTGTGTCTGGTGTCCCCTTATATGGCCATGCAAAATTAATGTTCTTAGGTCTGATCTTTTCATTGTCCCACTTTTATTTCTCATTCTTTGATAACTAATAGAATGCAGTTTAGCATCCTTAATTTCTCGGCCTGTCTACAAATTTTCATATGAAAAAGAAATATACATGTATATATATGTATATGTGTATTAGACAGCATATTAAATAATGTTATTCCAGTCACATGGATGTGCATAATATACTGATTAAAATATAAAAAGCACAAAAACCAAATATCATGCTGCTAATTGTGTGTAAATTGTAAGAATGCATTGTAAAGAGCAATAGAGTAAAGGCTGAGATGTACTAATCATGGAGCGAGTGATGTTCAACTCAGAGTGCATATGATAACATCAAGGAACTGATGAGCTAAAGATATAGATTAGTGGCAGCATGCAAAAGACCCTTAATTGATTGCCAGCACCACACCCAAAAATTAATAGATGTTTAACATGACTGATATGCCAATTACTTTGGTTAAAGCTATCTATTTATCCATCTATATATATATATATATATATATATATATATATATATATTAGAACCTGTCATCATCTCAAAACTTATTTTTATATTTCTAAATTGCTTCTATTTCCTGGGGTGAAGGTATGCCTGCAGAGGCTAGAGAGAAATTTGAGGGTTTTCAGTTCTTGAACTCCAGTTCTCAAGTTTGATGACAAATACCATAACACTATTCCACCTCAGATGCCTACAACTGATAATGATATTTTAAGAGGGCATGAAGTTAAAATGGACAGTTTTAATAGTAACCTAATTGGTGCATTTATAAATTGCATAATTTTTGCAATTTATCTTCACAAAAATACTAGCCCTCAAATAGTGTTCAGGTAAATTTTCCAAAGAGGAAAAGTTATATGTCAGGATTGAATATTAGTGGGTATCTATTCTGAATTTAGTTGCCTTTATCTAAAACCATTGATGCTACAGTACTGACAATAGTAAGTTGTGGGTTGATGAAGTGCTCCAGCAGTTAAGAGTGCTTGATACTCTTGCAAAGGACCCAGATTTAGTTCCCAGCACCTACATGGTGATTCATAACCATCTTTAGTTTTAGTTCCTGGAGATCTGATTTTCCTCTTAAACAGCAGGCACATTTATGGTGTGTACACCATATACATGCTGCCAGCAAATATTCTTACATATGAAGAATAGATCTTGTAAATAGTTGGATAAATCCATACACATTCCATGTTATTTCTCTGGATGTGTTGTCCTTTTTTGTATATTTGATATAATCAATTTTTTATTTTTTATTAAATGTATTCTGTACATATGTCTGCTTGTTTCTCACAAAGTTCAGAAGAAGGAAGCAAACCTCCTGTAACTGGAATTATAGATGACTGTGAACTACCATGTGGGCATTATGAATTGAAGCCAGGACCTTAGCAAGAATAAGTGTTTTTAACCACTGAGTCATCTCTCCAGTCCCTATTATTTTTAAAATAAAGACAAATACTTGAAAAAGTACTGTCTGTACTAAAATCTTTCAGAGGACCCAAAGATATATATTAATTCCTTCTCACAAAAGGTCTCAAGTTATATATGTAAGTAAAAATTTTATTTTGATATTATGTTAAATGATTTAACTTTTATAAGCTTTTTTTTTTGTTGAATTTCACTGAGAACTAACTGCTGATTTTAATTTGTGAAATTTAGGTTATTTCCCAAATACAAATCTTCATTATGTCACTATTCCACATAACTATATATAAAATAAAAAATTCAAAATTAAACAATCATAGTGAGTATAAATACGACATTCACTGGTGGCCAAAACAGTGCAGTAACCATGGATAATTTTATATTTGGATACACAGCAGAAAACTGTTTTAACGAGCTTATGTTTTCTTTAAAATTGTATACTATAATGTTAATAGTTATAAACATTTGTAGCAATGCGTATTAGCATAACATTTGCACTCAAATTAGTAAAATATTTATACTCAAAAGAACAAGGTACAGTAACTATTAAAAATAAATATTGAAATCACAAAAATTTATTATCTCTGTTTCTATAATAGAGGGAAGTGAGAATGGAGAGGAAATATGTGCCTAACCTGCTTTTACTGAAGCTGAACAAACCCAATCTATTGCAACAATAATTTATTTGATTTGGGGCTGGAGATCTCACTTAATGAGATGAGAACAGTGAATAGATTAAATTTAATTGCTGTGCATGCTACAACTATTCAGTGTAAACAAGGAAATAAAATCAGCATTGTATAAAAACCATTCCAATATCTTTAGATTAAGTAATAAATTAAAAGGTACTTAAGAAATAACGCCCAAACTTCATGTTATCTACATAGTGCCAAACCAAGCATACCCATGTTAGCCAAATTTGAGAATTTAATAGGAGTCATCTTAAAACTGTCATCATAAAAGGATAGATTACATTTTCCTATCACCTCTAATTAGTTTTGTGGCTGTTGAGAGGCAATTTAATCTCCTTGATCCTCCTTAGACAACAGGTAAACAGACTGATTTCAAAGTAGATTAGATTTTGAGTCCTTTTTCTCTCTTGAATTAAAATGTTTTACAAAAGTACATCTAGAATTTTCCCCAAACATACAACACAGAGTGTAAATTAACTGCAGGGTTAAAATAGAAATTTTCAATAAATTTTAAGTCATAGTGAATTGAAAATAAAAGAGAGAAGGGAAACATTACAAACTTTACTTTGCTGACTTCATTCATTCTTTCCTTCATATAGCATGAATATTTTACAACTTCGTTATATATGTACTATATATATGTAATTTATCATATGTAGTGTAACTTTAGATACTAACAAACAAAATTAACTAAACTAAAACAGGCTCACATTTTTAAAGGTACAGGTTGTCCAATTTACATTGAGTGACAGTAGGATTCAAAGGATGCACTTGATAATAGAATATGTGTGAAAAGAATTATTGACAAAGAAAAAGAATAATCTATTCACATTTATTTGACTGTTATTATCTACTTAAATTTTTAAAGAAAACAAAGAACGTGATTGGAGTTCATGTTTCAAGGATGATAGTAATTTCAGAAGGAATATAGAAATCCAAAACATATAGTGCCTCCAGACTATTTTGGCATGCCTGCAAATTATTATGAGAGGTTTTATTTTATTCTTTATGCAGTTGCAAGATGTTGTATTTTGGAGTGAAAGTGAATGAGGACAAATTCTAAATAAGTTTGAGATACAACAAGTAAAGAAACACTACAGAATTACTAGGTAAGGAATGATTAGACTTGAAGCTGTGTATGTACTTCAGTGATAGAGTACTTTATTATCATGTTCTTAGCCCTAGGCTTCATCCTCAACACTGGAAATAAATTTAAATTGATTCAATGGTGTATGTATCTATATAGCTGTAGATATGTGAGCATCACTAGAATAACTTAAGTGGAATAACGTAATCTAAGGTCCATGTGATATGCAACCTGTAAAAAAAATTATGTTTAATGGAGTGTATTGTTCTGTTTCAATAGTTGTGTTTTCATCCATGAGGCAAAATGTATAATTTCTGATTTTAGTCATATAGCCAAAGTATAGATGGAATTATATTTACTTCATGTATATTAACAATTTTCAATAGGAGTAATAAACAGAGTAAAGAAAATGCATTGACCAGATTACAGATTATATATATATATATATATATATATATATATATATATATATATATATATATGTTCATATATATGTTCTCAGAAAATTAAAAAAAAATCTGGAACAAAAATCTTCTAAATCTTATAGGTGATCCATCACAGTTGTTGTCATACAGGCATAACTTCTAGAAGGAAATATTTGCCAATGTGCAGAAGATGCTTTGGGTTCCTAAGATAGGGGAGGGGTTATGGTTATTGGTATTTCCTGAACAAAGCCAGGGTGTTGTTATCATTCTGAAATGGAAATGGTGATTCTTAAGAACAAATTAATAACCAGAAAGTGTTGATGTTGTTCAGATTTAGAAGCCTTGGTCTTCCATTATTCTTTGGCATTGGTTTAAATCTAATTTTCCTCTAAGGACACAATTTGCCTTACAGCGGTAAAAAACAATAGTTTTCTTCTTCAAAATCATTATAATTGGATCCATAGGGTGAGTTAATTGCCATAGCCTTTACTATTTCCAAACTACAACCTACCCTCATCTTTCCTAAAAATTTTCAAATATATATATTTCATGTTCTTAAGTATAGATTACTTGGTTATTCTCACTGCCTAACCATCATAAATTATTTAGTACAATATATGTTTATTTTATGTGAATGCATGTGTGAATGTGCTTCCCTGTGTATAAGCCAAAGATCAACTTTAAGAAAGTGTTTCTATTGATCTCCCTCTTATGTTTTTGATATTGAATTTAGAAATACTTATTTTGAAAACCACAGATGCCATCAAGTTTCCAGGAACCACCTGCCTCTACCCCAGTCATAGGCATATGCTGCCAAGCCAAGCTTTAACTCTGTTGCTGGGCACATGAACCCAGTTTTCATGATTGCATACCACACAATTTCCTAATGGAGCTATATGTCCATGTCCTCATGATTTCTTCTGAAAATGTAGTTTATATTCACTGAAATATTTTTGAACAAGATTCCTATAATCTTACCAATTATTTCAAATATACAACAAAATTATTATTCAAGGAAGTGGTAGTGGAGCCTACCACAACCACTTAGTCTAATGGCTAAATCACAGTCTTCATTACTGTTACTTCTCCATAATCTTAATTACATCTAATCTCTTCTCTCATCACTGTTTACAATTTTTTAAATCCATGTTGAAGGTTCTTGGTTTATAGCCCACAGAGAACTCAAACCTTCAATATTTGTAATTTTTCATAATCCTATTTTTATTTTATTAAGCCTCAGTTCGATGATCTGTTATAATCGTATTCATACATTCTCAGTTCCTTCTCCTCTTTTTCATTTTTATGCTATTTAGAGTAGTACAGAGATGAATAATTACAATTTCCACTTATTCAGTGGTAACATTCATGAAACTGAAAGCAATTGGAGTAAACCTACAATTGGCTTTACTTTAAATTCTTGATTGCTACCTTTAAGTGGGCCTGTCTACTGTCCTTCATTTACTATGCATTCACTCTCCTTTCAACTTAGTCTCATAGTAAAAGGATCATTAGCATTTTCAGTTAGCTGCCTAATAAATGCATCAAATATAACACAATAAAAATAAACACTTGAACTACTCTTGACCTGTAAGGCCTATTCTTCATGCAAGGTGCCATTTCAGTTGATGACAAATCCTCAACGTTGTTAAAAATGGTTTAGAAATTTTCTGTTTCTCTTAAAATAAAAAAGTTAATGAGTTATTGTGGTCAGATACTGCTTAATCAGAAATATGTTCTTGATGAATGATAGATTCTATCTTGTTATTGAAATAAAAGTTTAGAAGCTACTACAATTAAAACTAAAGACATCTGTTTGTTTAACTTAAAAGAACTTTTAACTTAATTATAATTTACATCTTATATATTTTGTATAAGATTTTTGGATAGTAAGTAGCAAAGTTTCTTTCCCTTGGGCTTATTGGTTTAGTTTTTTTAAAATAAATAAACAAGAAACTGTTTCATTTGTTCATGGTAAAGATCCAGATATTTACCACCAGAACTCAAGAAACTGGAGAGCAAAAATACTGTCTTGTTCATAGATTTATCTGTACATATTGTCTTCAACTGACATACTTGCTTATTGCTGGTAACAATTTTGTTCATTTGTCCTGTTTAGCTTGCAGCTTTTAAAGAATAGTTTCATTTCTTGTTTCTTTTTAAATTTTTTTGTTGAAAATATTCTTTGCTCATACAACACATACCAAACACGGTTTTCCCCTCCCTCCACTCTTCCTAGCTAACCCAACCTCCATCTTCCTTCTGCTCCAGATATACTTCCTCCTTTATTTCCATTTCAGAAAAGAGAATGCCTCCAAGAAGCAACAGCCAAGGAGGACAAAACAAGATACAATAAGACAAGGTTGGAAAAAAAACCAAAACAGTGCCAAGAGCAGACAAAAGAGTCAGAGAAATACCCATTCCCACTGTTAGGAGTCTTGCAAAAACACCAAGCTAACAGCCATAACATATACGAAGTGGACCTGCAGCAGACCCGTGCCAGCACGATGCTTGTGACTTCAGACTTCGTGATCCCCTGTGAGCCCTGCATTTTTAATTTGGTGACCCATGTTTTGTTGGTGTCCTCCATTCCCTTTGTCTCGTACAATATTTCCTCCCCTTCCTTCCATCAGTTCTCAGAGATCTGAGGGGAAGGACCTCATGGAGATCTCCAATTTAGACTTTCTTTCTGCATAATGTCTGGCTGTGTATCTTTGCGTCTGCCCTCACCTGCTGCAAGTGCTTCTCTGATGATATCTGGACAAGGCACTGATGTATGAGTATAGAAGATAGCAGAATATGATTAGGAATAATAATAATAATAATAATAATAATAATAATAATAATAATAATAATAATAACAACAATAATAATTGATCAGGCAAATAGAACCCCCACTAAAACACAATTGACAAATTGATGAAGTCTCAGAACAGACAAATTTGAGAATTTAAAACTCTGTAATGCTGTTAATTGTTAACTTGACAGGAGCTGGAATCAACTAGGAAACAAATCTCCAGGAAGACTTGTGAGGGGTTATTAGGCCTCAAAGGAACTATGCTTATCCGGTTATTTGAGGTGCAAAAAATGCATCCTAAGAGGGAGGCACCAGATTCTGGGCTTTGGCTCCAACTATATGAAAATAAGGGAGTGAAGTCTATAAATGTATTCTTGATTGTGATGTGATGAGATTACCTGTCTCAAGTACTTGCAACTTGGATTTCTCAAAAAAGACGGACTGTATTCATAAACTTGAGCCTGAATACACCCCTTCTTTTCTAGCCTGCTCTTTTTCAGGGTGCTTTTATCACAACAATAAGAAATGAAACTAAGAGGAAATCCATGGAAGAAAATATTAGGAAAGATCCTGAACTTTGGTAAATTTTGACTTCAGGAGACTTCCTAGATCCCTCAAGGGAAAACTAAAGAAAAAATGCACTGAGTTCTAAAATGAAATAGGATGATGGAAATGGGCATTTATGGAAGCAAATTGGGAGGCAGTGGCAATTATGGATCAGAAAGGTACTCTCACTAAAGTGGCAGGAAACACAAGGAAGGGCCCTGGAGAGAATAATAATATATAATGGTATATTAATTAAAACGTGAAAATAAAATCCATTGCTTTATATTCTAACTTTAAAAGACAGAAAATAATATTCTCACCAAGGTGTGGAATTAAGAGAAACACAAAAATTATTGCAGCAGAGACAATCTGAATAAGGTCTCAAGAGGTCATAGTGTGTAGGTATATAGAAGAGGGGAATTATAGCACTCCAAGTTTATCTCGGATTTCTCACCACAAACAATAAAGGAAAAGAAAGGAGAGAAACACTTGTGAAGGTCAAGGTAAGTAAATGTGTGAAATTTCACAAATATTTTCTTCATATCCATACCTCATCTTTTCATTTTGCCTACAATTTGCTTGTCATGTAAACATGTTTGATATATATATGTATATATATATATATATATATATATATATTTACTTATTTTGTTTTCATTATTGAACTTTTTGTGAAATGCAGTGGTTTTTCCTATACATATCCTTTTTTGAGGACACTCTTCTTGAATTACTTAAATGCTAATGTGCAGTACTGAACAGGAATTGAACCCAAACTCAAGTTGAGAGACACAAACTGAAAGGAAAGAAGCTTTTAGTTGCCTCATGGACCCAAGTGAGAAATTAGTACATTCTAGCAAATACAACTTCGTCATACCTGCCATATTTATATTTAACAAGAGAACACCAAACTGTGTGGTACAAATAATGTTTTAAAAATAATGACTATACTATTATGAAATTGGAGGTTTGGGGCTGGAGATGTGGTTAAGAACACTGGTTGCTCTTCCAGAGGTCCTAGGTTTAATTCCTAGCAACAACATGGTGACTCATAACCATGTAAATTGAGATCTTGTGCCTGTGTGCATGCATACATGCAGGCAGGACACTGTGTACATGATAAATAAGTAAATATTTTTAAAAATAAAATTAGAGGCTTTATAACTCATCTATCTAGAAGCCCAGCAACTAATGAGGGCCTTTTCACTGCAGTGTCCTATGGAAAAAGACAACAGGATAACAGAGCACAATAGAGATCACATAAGAATCTTAGCTATCAAGCTCAGTGAATTCTGTGGTAGAGAAGGAGGAAGGAATGTCAGAGACAGAGGAGCTACAAACACCACAAGAAAACACACAGAATCCATGAACCTGGGCTCATAGTGGCTTGGAGAGACTGAACTAACAATCAGGGAGTATACATGGGTTTCAACTAGGCCCTCTGCATATATGTTCCAGTTGTGTAGCTTGCTGGACATTCTTGTAGGATTCCTAACACTGAGAGCTGGGATGTCTATGACATTTTTTTTTTTTTTTGCCTGTTTTAAGATCCTTTTCCTCCTACTTGGTTGCCTGTTTCAACCTTAATATAAGAAGTAGTGGCTAGTCATATTGCAACTCGACAGGGTATGTTAGGATGATAACTATGGGAGGCCTACCTTTTTCTGAATTGAAATGGAACAGGAATGTATGAGAAAAGGGGACCAGAGGAAGAGAAGGGAGGAAAACTGTGCTTGACGTATAATACATGAAAGAATAATTTAAAAAATGGTCTTAGCCACAATCTTTTTTATTTGTGTTAATTTATTCCAAAGTATAAGGCATTCATGGCATACCCATGAAATACCACTCATGAGTAATCATTGTACTAGTTGAATAGTTGCTACAAAATATATAAGCAGAGATAATATTTAGTATTTTTATCGGGGGAAGAGTGTTCAACACTCTAGTGTTTAGGCCTTTATGAAGTTAAATTTGTGAATAGCAAACACATCACCACCAAATCAAATAAACTATTTACAAAGAAGCACACACCTAAGGCAATAAGATTTCTTCTCACTATGTAAGACTGCTTCACACCGTAAAAGTTAATTAATGCTGAGCGTGGTGGCACATGCCTGTAATCCCAGCAGTCCAGAGGCAGAGGCAGGCAGATCTCTGTGTAGTCAAGGCTAGCCTGGTCTGAAAATCCAGTCCTGGGAAGCCAAGGGAACACACGGAAAGCCTTTCTTGAAAAATAAAAAAAAAAATAAATAAAAATAAAATATCAATAAACAACATCAATAATGAAAAAGATTACATATGAACAAACAATCATTTGCAATGAAAATAAGCTTATTCAACTTTATTTAATAAGTATGTAAGGATTGGTAATATAACTTATATTGTATGCTATCATGTTTGAGGCCTGGTATCTGTCTCAACAATGCAAAACTAAATCAACAATAAAGTAAAAAATCAAACATCACCACATCATAATGGAAAATAGGTCCTAGTATTAAGTTTTTATATTGCTAGACAGAAGATATATTAATGAGCCACATTTCCAGTATGTGAAAAACTTTTAAATTGCATTTTAATGACAGAGACTTATGTACATCAATTTTATTTCAGGACATATGCTATATAGACATATTTATCACGAGACACTTGAATTTGTGTTGCTTCTTCTCATAATATTATCTGTTAGTATTTTATAGGACTTTGGGGTTGTTTGGGAATTTCTGGCTGACATCTATAAAAATATTTTCAAATTGTTAACATCTGAACTTATATATTGTCAATTATTCTGTATAATATAAACAGAAATTTGCCTGCTGTGAAATACATAGAAGAGCCAAGTATTTTCAACTTCTTTGCTCCAAGTAAGTAGATGTACAAAACCGTACACTATTCTAAAAAAACCTATTTTGTCTATTCTGGGCATTTGTGTGTATGTTTGCTGTAAAAAATATCTAAGTAATAAAGTTTTTTGTAAGCATAAGGTTATTATGTATTTTAAATGTTGATTTAAATACCCCTTCCCATGTCTTATTGCAACCTTTTTTCTGAGAATCTCCTGTCTAAATATTGTGAAACACTGCTTCCCGTGCTTCCCTTGTATGCCAATAAAGCTGCTTATAGTAATTTGCTGAGTAGAGAGAATAGGCCTGACTTCATACAAGCCAGGGGAAGATGAGATACAGAAGGAAGTAGGGGATTCAGCCAGGGGATTCAGGCACAAGAGAGGTCTAAGAGACATCAAGAGAGCAGCTAGAGCAAGGAAACCTACAATGTGCAAGTACCTCTGAGATGTATGCTGAGAGTAAGCCAAATTAGCTTAGACAGTTAAGAATAGAGTTAATAATGCTCAGGATTGTGCTGTGAAGCTTGTTAAAATAATGAATAATATAATAGAGTCTTGATTATGTGATAGTAGGTTAAGAAAGAAATAATGAGAAACAAACACAGTTATATAAAAATAACATTAACAGCTCCTCAGAAAAGAATTTGATAAAATAGAGAAGGCCACATGATTGCTTTAGGTAGAAATCCTTAAGATTATAATACTCATCTGCCTAAAGTAGTTTAGAGACAATGTCACCTGAAGGCAAGGAGATTGATCAGCAAAACACTGAAGAGCACCTCCAGCCCAGATCCATAGATTTTCTATTCAACAGATATTGATCTGCACAGTTTATCCACCTTCTTTAGAGCAGGGAAATAACTTCTTGATCAATTTAGAAAAGAATAATTTGTTCTGATTATTCAATTTCCTTGCAGTTATATTTCTGACAGGCATCTAGTTAGTTTATTGAGTCTTTTTGTATAGAAACCTCTTCTCTTTGATACTACTCTAAAGGGATATTCGCATGGTCAATTAGTTTTAAATTAGTATGTATAAGTTGTTTGAGCATATCAAAATTCCTTAAATAATTCCTTATAAATTTATTATTTGATATTTTAAACCAGGGAACAGGAAAGGAATTAGAAAAAGAACAGAGAGGTTTTGTTAATAGAAATGAATATACTAAAGATTCTAAATGGTCATCAATGAAAATTATCAAAGATACATATCTTGTTATGAATCTCATATTATTTTCAGCCTTCTAGTAAAGAAAGAAACTCAAAATGTGTATTGGAAACACAGTAGCATTATATAAAATCTTATACGGTTTTAGGTTTTATATAGTTAACATATGTCATAAAAATAAAATATTCATGTGTAAAATCTCCACAGCAGACCTGCAAACACAGAAAACATATATATATTTTGTTTTCATGGATATCTTCAGCCTTTATATTATACTTCACTAAGAATTACTTCATTCAATACAAAATAATCACATATAATCACATTAATCTAACCTACCTTGTCTTCAACTACAGTTTTATTGTTAAATTTTAAAATAGTTTTTATTAATTCACTGAGAATTTAATGCAACATTTTTGTCATTTATTTCCACTCCCCGAACTCCTCCCAGATTCTTCTCCACCTTGCTACCAAACTTTATCTTCTTTCTTCTTATTGTTATTGCATGTACATATCACACACAAATACTTAATCTATTGAGGCCATTTACTGTTGCTTGCATGTATAGATTTTAGGAATACAATTAGTATTAGATAAACAGTTAGGGGGCTCATTTCTGGGGAAGTCTAATTTTGCCTCTATTAGTAGTAATAATTATCTGTAGCAATTCATCTAGGAGTGGGGCCTTGGAAGATAGCTTCGTTCATAATACAGACTGAGGTATTAGGAAATAAGCCTGTTTTGAAATGTCATCTTACCCAGATCAGAATGACTAAGATCCAAAGAATTAATAATGATAAATGCTGGCATAGATGTAACGAATGTAGAACAGTTGATATTAGTTAGGTCTTCTTTATGCATTCATACTACTTATATTTCCAATGTGCTTCTTTCCTGTGGCATACAGAAAACACAGCTTCACAACAAATGCCTTGGTCTTTTTGCTTTAAAATTATTCTGTTTCTTCATCCTCAATTTTCCTACCCCTAATAAGTTTAGGGGTTGTGTGTATATATGTAAATTTTGGCTATGCACCCCATGGATAATTATTCTCTGCATTTTGGCAAATGGTAGCATTCTTTATTGGGCTCTATCTGCTGCAAAAAAAAAAAAGTTTCTTTAATTATGTATGAGAGCTACACTTACCTATATGTATAAAAGTAAATATTACAATGCAGTTAGAAATCATTTTGATTTAGAAAAGGAGCAATAGTAAGTTCACTTTTAAGATTCAGGACCTCACTAACCACAGGTAATTAGCTAGGTTTCCAGAACCAAGAGTGAGCTTCATCCTACCGAGCAGAACTTTGAGACTAATTAGGTAGCTATCGGCTACTCTCAAGATAGAAGTGTTACTATTGCACCTTTGGGGATAACTTGTTATGTTAGTAATTGTGGTTCACAGGCATCACAGCGGGTAGAAGTATTGATTACTTTCTACCATTGGCAGCTTGCATAGCATGTTCTGGTACTATGAAAGAAATTCCTCAGGATGTAGGCTTCCAGGTCAGTTCTGTCTTGATTTCTCAAAATCCTCAGTATGTGTTATCTTCAGCAATAAGGATTTATGTTCAGCTGTTTGAAGGTAATCAAAGTCAATGGAAATAACATATATTGTGAAGGATGCCCTACCAACAACTGGAAGGAAGGTTTCTCATGCCTAGTGTATATATATATATATATATATATATATATATATATATATATATATATATATATATATATATGTACACACACACACATATGTATGTATGTATTAGAGAGAGAGTGAGTGAGTGTGTGTGTGAGAGAGACAGAGACAGAGAGAGAGAGAGAGAGAGAGAGAGAGAGAGAGAGAGAGAGAGAGAGAGAGATGTTACTTATTTTTTAGTCCTTCACTTGTGATATCCCACAAATATCAAGATGTTACAACTTTCTGCCTTTGTTCCTGGTCATCCTCTAGAAATTTCTGGTAATACCCTATTTCTAACCATACCACAAAATTGGGTCATAGAATATGGTGAAATCAAGCTTGCATGCACCTTTATTCTTACTCATTTTATTTTACAGTGCTGGACTGTGCTATGCAGACCACTGGAAAGAAAAATAATCACTTGTCTCACACAGATGTAAGCTCCATGAGCTCCAATAATGGCTGGCTTGGGTAGACATGTCTATTGGTGCAATTGTAGTATGATGGTTTGAATGGAAATGTCTCCATAGGCTCATGTATTTGAACACTTAGCCCTCTGTATTTCTTAGTGCTTGGAGAGGTCTAAGATGTTTTCAGCTTGAGCGAAATACATTGCTGGGGGTGGGCTTTGAATTTTCAAAGCCTAGAGCCACTACAAGTGTTCATATTCTCTTCTCTTCTCCCTCCCTCCCTCCCTCCCTCCCTCCCTCCCTCCCTCCCTCTCTCTCTCTCTCTCTCTCTCTCTCTCTCTCTCTCTCTCTCTCTCTCTCTCTCTCTCTCCTTCCTGCTTGAAATTTAAAGTGTAATTTCTCAGTTTTCTGCTACAGCTACCCTACATGTTCTTTCATGCAATAATTTCCCATCATAATAAACTCTAATCCTCTGGAATCATAATTCAAAATAAACTTATTCTATCATAGTTGCCTTGGTCATGGTGTTTTATTACAGCATTTAAAAAATAATACAGACTGAGGTATTAGGAAATAAGGCTGTTTTGAAATGTCATCTTACCCAGATCAGAATGACTAAGATCCAAAGAATTAATAATGATAAATGCTGGCATAGATGTAACGAATGTAGAACAGTTTTTCATCACCAGTGGTAGAGCAAAGCAGTACAGTCACTATGGAAATTATTGTTAAGGTTTGTTAAACTGCCACATGAGCAAATTATTCTAGTGTAGATACATTTGTATCTGTTTATTCATGTTCATTGCCAATGTGTTTGCAAAGGACAGCAAAGTGTAACAACTCCTTTATGGACAGCAAAATATAACAACCCCCTTGTCAATCAGTGGATGGATATATAATACAGATATGGTACATTTTACACAATAGAACATACAGATCTCTTTAAAAATAATTCCTTGATATCTGAGTGGCTCTTTTCCATTTATATATAAACTGTTAACAAAAGCTGCATAGCTAAAAATAAACTGAAATTCATGTGTGGTTACCTATATTTCCAGCTGAAGAAAGAAGCAAAATATTTTTTTATATTTTACTTTTCAAATTTAATTAACTTATTCAGATTATACCAATTGTTATCCCATCATTTGTATCTTCCTGTTTCCCCTTCCCTACCAGTTTCACCCTATTCCCCTCTCCTGGGTCTATGACCTAGGGGAACCTCCTCCCCCACTTTATGGTCATAGGCTATCAAGTCTCATCTTTTGTTATTAATTTATTCATATTTCATCTCAATTGTTAGCCCATCCCTTGTGTCCTCCCATTCCTCCCTCCCTCCCATTTTCCCCTTACTCCCCTGCCCTATGACTGTGAATGAGGGGGACCTCCTCCCCTTTTTATATGCTCATAGGGTATCAAGTCTCTTCTTGGTAGCCTGCGATCCTTCCTCTGAGTGCCACCAGGCCTCCCCATCAAGGGGATGTGGTCAAATATGGGACACCAGAGTTCATGTCAAAGTCAGTCCCAGCTCTCCACTCAACTGTGGAGAATGTCATGTCCATTGTCCGGATCTGGGTAGGGGTTCAAAATTTATTGTATGTATTGTCCTTGGTTGGTGCCATAGTTTGGGCAGAATCCCTGGGCCCAGATCCACCTGTCATAATGTTCTTCTTGTAGGATTCTAGGATTCTCTGGATCCTTCTATTTCCCCATTCTCCCATACTTCTTTCACCTAGAGTCCCAATAGGATACCTTCACATCTATCCCAATTTTATGGTAAGTGAAGACTTTCATGGGACATGTTCCTTGGGCTAGTGTCCAATTATAAGTGAGTATATACCATTTGAGTCTTTCTGTTTCTGGGTTAACTCACTCATTATGATCCTTTCTAGTTCCATCCATTTGTCCACAGATTTTGGGAATTCCTTGTTTTTCATCGCTGAGTAGTATTCCATAACACATTGGCACAAGAGACAACTTCCTGAACAGAGCACCAGCAACCCAGGCCTTAAGGTCAACAATTAATAAATGGGACTTCACGAGGCTGAAAAGCTTATGTAAGGCAGGAGACACTGTCAACAAAACAAATTGACAGCCTACAGACTGGGAAAAGATTTTCACCAGCCCTACATCTGACCAAGGTCTAATATCCAAAATATAGAAAGAACTCAAGGAATTAAACACCACCAAACTAAATAACCCAATTGAGAATTGGGGCTCAGAACTAAACAGAATTCTCAATAGAGGAATATCGATTGGTTGAGAAACACTTAAGGAAATGCTCTAAATGTCTTTAGTCATCAGGGAAATGCAAATCAAAACAACTCTGAGATTCCATCTTTTACCCATCAGAATGGCTAAGATCAAAAATTCAAGGGACACTTCATGTTGGCAAGGATGTGGAGAAATAGGAACACTCCTTCATTGCTGGTGGGAATGCAAGCTTGTACAACCACTTTGGAAATCTATCTGGTACTATCTCAGAAAACTGGGAATAGGGATTCCTCAAGACCCAGCTATTCCACTCCTTGGAATATACCCAGAAGATGTTCCAGCACATAACAAGGACATATGCTCAACCATGCTCATAGTGGCCTTATTCATAGCCAGAACCTGGAAACAGCCTAAGTGTCCTCAGTAGAAGAATGGATAAAGAAACTGGTACATTTCCACTATGGAATAATACTCAAGTCTCACCTTGGGAGCTAGCTTATTCTTTCTTTGAGTGCCACCTGTCCTCCCCACCAAGGTGAGGTCGTCAAACATGGGGCACCATAGTTCATGTCCAAGTTAGTCCCCGTTTTTCACATAAGAAGTGAAATCTTAAGTTTGAGTCTAGTCTTGGTTACTTTAGCTCAAGTCTGTACTACATAAATTAGGAGAGAAGAAAAGAGAGAGAGAGAGAGAGAGAGAGAGAGAGAGAGAGAGAGAGAGAGAGAGAGAGAGAGAGGGAGGGAGAAGAATAAGCTAGAAAAGAGAAAGGTCATTAAGTTAAGGATCAATATTTATTATTAATATATTTAGTGTTGATATAAACATTATTATTTCTTATGGAAAACTTGAAATGCATTTTTATTTGACAGTGCATGGTTCCTAACATTTTTATGGGTTTCATGCAGTTTTAGTAACAATTTAGAAATTTGGAATTAAATTGAAACCTTTTGGTGTGTATCAGAGCTGTTAACCACCTGTTCATTATTAATATATTCTCCTCCATGGAGGCATATAATAAGAAATCATTGGCATTGACAACACTCCATTGAATAATTTGAAACTATTGCCTTTACGTTGGGTTAATGTGATTAATTAACCTATCAGCACACTCAGTTGTCTGATGAAGAATAGAAGCTGTGTAGCATTGAATCTCAATAGAACTTGAACTTTGCAAGGATCTTGAACTGAACTCAAATTTTCTTCTAAGACTTAATTGAATTTCAATGAACTCAAAGTCAAAACTTTCTAAACTTCTTTTTTAATTCTGAAAGTACAGTTCTCTACATTTGAATAGCTTCCTCTTAGTCATTTCAAGTATATATTGGATGATATACTTTGAAATCACTGGGCCTCCAAATTGCAAACTATGGAATTCTTTTTTCAAAATAATTTTGTGGCTAAAGATTTCTTACACTTTGCATCACTATTAATTTTTCAGTACTGATATTGTCAATTTACTACACTATCATGTTAAGAATGACATATTTAAGAAACAGCATAATATAAGCTTATATCTTTGTTAATTCACATTATTATGGTGTCCAGTTTTTATAACGTACCCAAAGACTTGTTTCATTTCAGCCATAGCAAGTCATAGACAAAATTTGTTCTAAAAATAATCTCAAGAGATTATGATACATAACCATATTTATTATGTTTTTAATTTGTTAGACACAGCTAGTGCTCCTAATGTTAGGAGTACCACAAGAAGACAAAGTTGCACAACTCTTACATATGTACAAAGGGCCTATGTCCATCCCATGCATGCTCTCTGGTTGGAAGTTCAGTGTCTCTGGGTCCCTATGGGCCCAGGTTAGTTGATTCTGTAGATTTTCTTGTGGTATATCCTTCACCGCTCTGGCTCCTTCAAGCCTTCATCCTCTTCTTCCACAAGATTTCACTGAGCTCTGCCTAATGGTTTGCTGTGTGTATCTGCATCTCTTTTCATCTGCTGCTGTGTGAAGCCGCTCAGATGACTGTTATGCTAGGCTTCTATCTGCAAGAATAACCAATGTCATTAGTAGTATCAAAGTGGGCTATCTCTAATTACATAGGTTTCAAGTTGGGCCAGTTATTGGTTGGCCATTCCCTCAATTTTTGCTCCATCATTAGCCCTGCACATCTTGTGAGCAGACAAATTTTGGGTGGAATGTTTTGTGGCTGTGTTGGTTTTCCAACCCCTCCATTGGAAATCTTGCCTGTTTTCAGGTTCTGTATCCCTCATTGCTAGGAGTCGTAACTAGGGTCACCTTCATAAATTCCTGGGAGTGTGAATGCCTTAGGTTTCTAAGTTGTCCCAAAGATGCTACCACCTGACCCTCACCGCCACAAATTCCAGTTCTCTCTCCTAGTACTCTTTCCCTCTGAACTTCTGCACATGATACCTCCTGTTCTTGTCCTCACACCTCCCTGCACCCAGTCCCCCTCCCTCCTTCCCCGCTGGTGTCTATTCTATTTCCCCTTCTCAGTAAAATTCAAGCATGCCCACTTGGGCCTACCTTGTAAATTAGATTTGTTGTGTCTGTGGATTGTGGCAAGATTATCCTGTGTTTTATGAGTAATATCCACTTATAAATGAGTACATACCATGTTCATCTTTCCTGATCTGGGTTACCTCACTCAAAATGATTTATTTTTAATTCCATCCATTTGTCTACAACTTTCATTATGTTTTTTAATAGCTAAGTGAGATTCCATTGTACAAATATACTACATTTTCTTTATCAGTTCATTAGTGGAGGACATCTAGTTTGTCTCCTGTTTCTGGCTATTATGAATAAAGTTGCTATGATATTATGAATAGGGTTACTATGATATATTGAGCAAGTGTCTTTTGGGTATATTCCCAGGAGAATTAAAGCTAGGTCTTGATGTAGATCTTTCCCCAATATTCTAAGAAATCACCAAATCGACTTCAAACGTGGTTGTCAAAGTTTATAATACCACAAGCAATGGAAACGTGTTTCAATAGTACCACATGCCACATCATGAGCTGTCACTTGAATTTTGACCTTAGCCATTCTGACAGGTGTAACAGGGATACTCAGAGTTATTTTGATTTGCCTTTGACTGATGACTAAGGATGTTGCGCATTTCTTTAAGTGTTTTTCAGCTATTACAAATTCCTATGATGAGAATTCTCTTTTTAAATCTGTACCCTATTTTTAATTGAGTTATTTGATTTGTTGATTTCTAGTTTCGTGAGCACCATATATATTTTGGATATCAGTCCTCTATCAGATATAGGTTTGGTGATGATCTTTTTTCATTCATTAGGCTGCCATTTTGTCCTTTTGATGGTGTCCTTTGCCTTGCAGAAGCCTTTCAGTTTTATGAAGTCTAATTTATTAATTGATGATCTTAGTGCCTGAGGTGTTGGTGTTCTATATAGGAAGTTGCCTCCTATGCAAATGAATTTAAGGTTTATTCCTCAATTTCCCATCTATCAGACTTATTGTATCAAGTTTTATGTTGAGGTCATTTATCCACTTGGACTTCAATTTTGTACAAGACAATAAATATGGATCTATTTGCATTCTTCTACATGCAAATCTCCAGTTAGACCAGCACAATTTGTTGAAGATGCGTTCTTTTTTCTAGTGTATGGTTTTGGCTTCTTTGTCCCTAGATGTATAGATTTATTTCTGAGTCTTTGATTATATTTCATTGACCAAACTTTCTATGCCAACATCATGGAGTTTTTATTACTATTTTGTTGTACATCTTGAAATCAGGGATGGTGATAACTCCGGAGGTTCTTTTATTATACAGGAATGTTTTAGCTATACTGGGTCTTTTATTTTCTCATATGAAATTGAGGATTGATCTTTCCAGATCTGCAAATAATTGTATTGGAATTTTGATGGGATTTGGATTGAATTCTGTAGATTGTTTTTGTTAAGATTTCCGTTTTACCTGGCAATAGGAGCCGCCCTCCAGGCGGCCCATTCTGGCCCCAGGACCTGTTTCCACTGTAAGCAGCCTGATCATTTTGCTAGAAAATGCCCTGTGTCAGCCGCCACCACCGGTCTCCCCGACAACGCACCTTCATCTACCTCAAGCGCTGTACCAGCAACTGTCCACACTGTAAATGCAGAAAACATTGGGCAAACCTTTGCCGTTCCAAAACCGATATTCAAGGTAATCCCTTGCCTCTACCACAGGGAAACAGATGGAGGGGCTAGCGCTGGGCCCCGAGACCCATACCTTTTTGCCCAGCCTCGAGGACACAGACAGGCTCGATGCAATCAGTCCCCCTAGAATCAGCCCCACCTCCTCACTCTGCCAAGCCACTGCAGGGAGCGCAGGACTGGACCTGTGTACCTCCACTGACACAATATTGACCCCTGAAGATGGTGTCCAGGCCCTCCCTACTGGGATATGTGGGCCTCCGCCCCAAGATATGTTCTTTCTTATTCTTGGCAGAGCCTCAACTATGCTCAAGGGTTTGACTGTTCACCCCTCCATCGTAGACAATGATTATACTGGGGAAATAAACATATTGGTCAGTGCTCCCTCTGGCCCTGTGACCATTGCTAAGGGACAGAGATTGGCCCAAGCCTTGCCATTGACTATGTCTCGCCAATTCCCTCATATGTCACGTCTTCGAGGTGCATCCTCCTCTGAGTCCTCAGACGTCTATTGGATACAGGCCATTTCCCAGAGCCGCCCCACCTTCCGGCTACATCTGTATGGGAAACCTTTTGAGGGTATTATAGATACTGGGGCTGATGCTTCAGTCATCTCCGAGGCCCATTGGTCATCTACATGGCCTCTCCAGCCCTCTCTTACCCATCTACAAGGGATAGGCCACTCCAACAATACTCTCCAGAGTTCCAAAATTCTAACTTGGACTGATTCAGAGGGTAACATCGGAACGGTGCAGCCCTATGTTATCAAACATCTCCCCATTAATCTTTGGGGCAGAGACATCCTCTCTCAAATGAAACTTCTGATGTGTAGCCCTAATGAAGCCATAGCCCAACAGATGCTTGCCAATGGGTCCCTGCCAGGTCAAGGCCTGGGAAGAAATAATCAAGGCATGACCCTGGCCCAAGTTTCAGGCCTGGGGCTCTGCATCAGGGGACCCAGGATGCGTTTACCCTCCATTATTTCACCTTTGTGTAATCAGACCGTTGAGGTCAGTGGCAGCTCCACCTACCTGGTAGCCCCAAATGATACCTATTTGGCATGTTCCACTGGCCTAACCCCATTTATTGTGGTACAGTCCTTCTTACACCAATATGATTACTGTGTGCTTGTTCAACTACTCCCTCGATTAATAGTTTATTCTACAGATGAATTTCTCCACTTCTGGACTTCTCCGGGTACACCGTCCAGGGTCAAGCATGAGCCTATTACGGCTGCAACCATCGCCATAATACTGGGGCTCGGAACCATAGGGGCTGGAAATAGAAGGATCCAGAAGGTCCTGGAAAACTACAGGCAGGTCTCGGCCCTGGTGCTCTCCAACCAAAACTACCATCAACTTAGGGCAGCCATAGATCAAGATATTGCTGAAATACAGACTGCTAGGGCTGCCTTAAAAGAGACCCTCTCCTCCCTCACGGAGGTGGTTCTCCAAAACAGGCGTGGCTTGGATTTGCTGTTTTTACAATAGGGTGGATTATGTGCAGCACTCAAAGAAGAATGCTGTTTCTATACCATTAAAACCGGGATCGTAGAAGATAGCATGAGGAAGGTCAGAGAAAGTCTAGAAAATCGCAAAAGGGAGCGAGATAGAGCTGAATCCTGGCATAAAAATTGGTTTTCTGCTTCTCCTCTTCGGATTACCCTCCTCCCTTCGCTGCTGGGACCTCTTATAGGGTTCTTGCTACTAATAGCTTTTGGACCGTGGGATTTCAGAAAGATTACTGACTTTGTCAAACGCCAGATAGACTCTGCTATACAGGGACCCACGCATGTGGAAGTTCATTACCACAGGCTCGAACGACTCGACCCCAAAGCGGATGACCATGCCGCCTCTGATAATGTGGCTAAAAGTGGCCTTGATTTCAACAAGCTGAGACCTAAGGGCTTGAGTCGATTGTTCACTTGAGAGGGTGCGAGGCTAAGCACTGCAGGGAACCATGCCAGATACCTCGGTAGGTTCCTGAGGAGCACGCCTGACTACATACAGGATGTTACAATCCTTTCCCAGTCCTCCGCAAACGCGTCTGGGAGGTTGGGGACATGTGTGACCTGAAAAAATGGCCACGCATTGAACTCTGAATGCAACGCCCATCTCGAGGGGCCCCTACTCCCCCCCCCTCTCTGCTTCTACTTAATAAGGAAGGGGGAGATGTTCGGAGCCAGCCCCAGGTCACTCAAGATTAAAAGAGTCTACTGGCTATGGAAATCTAATGATGCCCCATTCCAAAGCTGACTTCCTCCTTTCAGCCCCTGCAGATGGTGTTTAGCAAGTTAGCTCGGGACTTTCTAAGAGATAGTTAGCTAAGATAAGATAGAAACTGTTCCAAGATAAACCACAGGATGTTCCCCTGATGGTATTATCTAGAGACATTCTAGGGCCCCTCCTACTGCTTAGTTCCTGCCTCCACCCCATATAAGCTTCTGCTTTTGATTCAATAAACGGACCTTGATAGTAAAAAAAAAAAAAAAAAGATTTCCATTTTACTATGTTAGTCTTACCGATCCATGAACATGAGAGATCTTTCCATCTTCTGATATCTTCTTCAGGTTCTTTCTTCAGAGACTTGAAATTCTAGTCCTACAGATCTTTGACTTGCTTTGTTAGAGTTACACCAAGATACTTTATATTATTTGTAAAGGCAGTATCGCTCCACAAAATGAACTCAATTTCACCTTTAGAGATTCTTTGCCTCATATTTCTTTTACCTTATATGTTTTTTCATATATATATATATATATATGTACATACATACATATGTGTGTGTGTATATATTATGGTTTCTAGGTTGTAGTTTTCAAGGGATTCTTGAGTATGCAAAAATGTGTGTCTCTATGCCTATATGTAAATTTGTTGGCCCTATTTCCTGTTTAGTTTTAGTGTCATATTATGATTTTCTTGAATTATTTACTTTAATATTATTCCTTAGATGACCTTTTCTGCAAAGATACAAAAAGATTGTGAAACAAGTTGATAGAATAGCTATAGAGAAACTGGAAGGAGTGGGGTGAGGGGAACCATAATAAAAATATATTGTATGAAAAATAATCTATTTCCCTTAAAGAAAAGGACAGCAATTTAATGAAGTCAAACCAGCCATAACCAAAAGATGATTTTTGTTTGCCAGTATCTGAAGATATGAGAAAGTTTTATAAGTAATGAATAAAAAGTCCTACAGATTGAACTATTGCTACAAACATTTCATACCATATCCCTATTAGAAGTTACTTATGAAGAGTTGAGCCAAGAAGAGTAATATGATTCTATTTTATAGATGATTCTGTGTTATATGCAGTCTCCACCTAGAAGTGAACAGCTTTTTTTCTCATTTATTGATAAAGAGACAGTAATAAAAATATAGCTAATATACATATACATACACACATATACATACACACAAATACACACACACACACAGAGAGAGAGAGAGAGAGAGAGAGAGAGAGAGAGAGAGAGAGAGAGAGAGAGAGAGAGAGAGAGAGAGAGAGAGAGAGAACTTGTGTTCTTATTCTGTCTCTTCTAGTCATCTGGGTTTTGTGGTTATCATAGGTTTAGATGTTGATTTCTGCATTTATCTTTGTTGGAGGTGTGTTTTGTAGTGTTCCCCCCTTTGATTGCTCTTTCCTATTAGTCTTCTGATTTGTGTGACCTGGGAGCTATGGTGAATAGACAGTTTCCAGGTTCACTAGGGTGTCTCTACTGTTGTTTTGTGACCTGTGGGGCCTCTGGAGCCCCTGTTACCAGTGTAGCCTGGAGTCCCTGGTAGCTGTGTGGCCTTCAGGAAAGTAAGCAGAGTTGTGAGGCAGGAAACATATTACAGTGTATGGGGTGCAATTTACAGCTGTTGGGTGTGCTTTTCAGGAGGGTTTGTAGGCAAGGGCCTGTGACTGGGTATTTATTACCTGGTATCCCTGGTGCTGAAAGGCTTCCAGGAAGTCAGGCATGTGGCATGAAATGGAGCATAAGTAATGTGATATAGTGTAGTGCTGTTGGGAATGTTTTCAGATTAACAGTTAAGGGATTGGGGTAGGGTCTTACTTGATGTTCCTGGTGGCAGCAGTCCTAGACAGCAAACAAAGTTGTGAGTGTGGGGGATTGATTTTTTTTTTAACAGAAAGAATAAGACATTAGATGAGTAGGAAGAAGATAGGGCTCTGGAATGAACTCAATAAAAGGAGAGTCCATGATAAAAATATATATTCTTTGAAATATCAAAAAAAAAAAAAAACTAGAAGAGGAAAAAGGATAGAAAAGTGTCATTTCTAGGGTAAAATCTGTAGTTTCTATAACTGAAGTTATATGATGTTTTCTCTGTCTCTGATCTAGGTGAGGAAAAGATTTACACTTTTACTGGAATCCCACTTGCATATAAAGTTTAAAATAACTTAGTTCTGATTATTTAAGACACTGTCATAGAGATTGTCTTCATGAACCTGTGGTAACTATTTTGTAGCCATGTGGAAAATAGAAACAGCAGCACAGAAATTTCTGCATGATTGAGTCAAGGAACCAGCTCCAATAGCCATCAGTATTAAATGCCCCATCACTTGAGTAAAGAAAGAACATGTATAGCATATTTCTACTTATGTACCACTGAACTTGTTCTATGTGGTATGCTATCAAGACATCTATAGTGTATCCATGTCAGAAACTAAGAAATCTTACTGTATTGAATATAAGTAAGCTTTTGATGTTCAATATCAAAAATATATCAAAGAAATAAAAATGTTTTTGATGTTAGTGTCTCCAGAAAAATTAATATACAATGTCACAATCTCCATGTGTTTACAGTATTATTACTATTTTTAAAATATAATCTACCAACAATCATTAAAATTCCAGATACAACTCAACACATTCACTAGACTTTGAAGTGATGTTAATATGTACAGAATCAGTATGTTGTTATACAAATATTTTCTAAGTAGTGTGACACTCAGTGTATCAAATAAAGTGTTTCTTATTTATTATGGATATTTTGCCTCTTGTATTTAAGCATCTAAAGATGATTAGAAAGTTGTCCAATTGGTAACTTTAATTTTCTCAAACCTAAACATTTTTGCAAATGATTCTTTGCTCATTAATTTTTTGACACTGTTCAAACAGAGAAGAATGAGAACAATTTTCACTATCTTCCATTAAAAACAAGAGTGAAACACAATGTTATGAAAAATAAATGCAAAACATCACAATTTCTCATTTACTTGTAATATGGACCACTTCACCATTCTTTTCTAAGGTCCTTATGCTCCAACTTCATTCAATATCTTATTTTTATTTAATGTTTGGAAAAAGCAATTTTGATTATCAATGCTTGTATTTTTATGTTAGTTAAAGGAACTGAATCTATAGAATAATAACATTGCAAGTTGAGTAAGAGCCAAGTGTTTATGGATCATGTAGCCATTTATGTAAATGACACTTTCAAAAATTTATCTAAATAACATGAAAGATTTGTTAAATTTTTAAAAATTATAACTTATTCACAATACATTCCAATTATAATCCCCTCATTCTTATATTCCCGTTTTCACTCTCCCTCCCTATTCTGCCCTATTCACCTCCCCTAGACCTCTGACAGGTGGGGTCCTCCTCCCCTACCATCTGACAACTGCCAATCAGGTCTCATCTATATAGACTGCATCCCCTTCCTCTGTGTTTCCACAGGGCCTCTCCACCAAGATGTAGTGATCAAATCTCCTACAGCTCCAGAGTTTTGTCAGAGGCAAGACCTCCTCACTCCCCTCCTTTCCACATTTGGAGAATGAGCTGTCCATGTGTTACATCTGAACAGGAGGTCTAGGATTTCTGCTTGCAATTTCCTTTGTTGTTGCATCACTTTGTATACCCCCGACTAGTTTCAGATCCTCCAGACATGATGGTTTCCTTATAGAGCTCCTGATAACCTCTGCCCCTTTTCATACAGAGTCTTGTTGCAAGTCTCAGTATCTGTCTGGATCATCCGCTGGGTGAAATCTCTCAGAGGACATCTATGTTGAGCTATTATCCACTTATAAGTGAGTCTATACCTCACTCAGGATGATTGTTTCTATTTCCCCCATTTGCCTGCAAATTTCAAGATTTCCTTGTCTTTGACAGCTGAATAGTATTCCATTGTGTAAATGTAGCACAGTTTCATTATCCATTCTTCAGTTGAGTAACATCTAAGTTGTTTCCAGAATCTGGCTATTACAAATAAGGCTTCTGTGAAAATAATTGGGCAAATGTCCTTGCTAGACGGTAGAGCATCTTTAAGGTATATGCCTAGGAGTGGTATAGCTGGTCTTCACCCAATTTTTCTGAGAAAGTGCCAGATAAATTTCCAAAATGGTTGTAGAAGATTTTACTCCCTATAAGTGAGTATATACCATTTAACTCTTTTTGCTTCTGGGTGAACTCACTCATTATGATAATTATTAGTTCAATCCATTTGTCCACAAATTTCGGAAATTCCTTGTTTTTAATAGCTGAGTAGTATTCCATAGTGTAAATGTACCACAGTTTCTTTATCCATTCTTCTACTGAGGGACATGTAGGCTGTTTTCATGTTCTGGCTATTATGAATAAGGCTGCTATGAACATGGTTGAGCATATGTCCCTGTTGTGTGGTAGTGCATCTTCTGGGTATATTCCAATGAGTGGAATAGCTGGGTCTTGATGAAGCCCTATTCCCATTTTTCTGAGAAAGCGCCAGATAGATTTCCAAAGTGGTTGTACTATTTTGCCTTCCCACCAGCAATGAAGGAGTGTTCCTCTTTCTCCACATCCGAGACACTAGTCCAAGGGGTACATCCCCATGAAAAACTTTACCTACCAGGAAAGTGGGTCAGAGAGGAGGACATCCTATTGGGACTTTAGGTGTGAGAAGCCTGGGAGAATGAGGAAATAGAAGGATCCAGAAGGTCCTGGAAAACTACAGGCAGGTCTTGGCCCTGGGGTCCTCCTCAAACTATGGCACCAGCCAAGGAAAATATAGGCAGTAAACTTAGAACCCCTACCCAGACTAGCCGATGGACAGGACATTCTCCACCGTTAAGTGGAGAAGGAGATCTGACTTTCACACAAACTCTGGTGCCCCATATTTGACCATGTCCCTTGGATGGGGACGCCTGGTGGCACTCAGAGGAAGGATAATAGGTCACCAAGAAGAGACTCGATAGCCTATGAGGATATACAGGGGGAGGAGGTCCCCCTCAGTCACAGACACAGGGGAGGGGAATATGGGGGGAAGCGGGAGGGAGGGAGGAATGGGAGGATACAAGGGATGGGCTAACAACTGAGATGTAATTTGAATAAATTAATAATAAAAAAGGGGAAAAAGATTTTACTCCCTCAAGGAATGGAGGAGTGTTCCCCTTTTTCCACATCCTTGCCACACGTGCTGTAACTTGAATTTTTTATCTAAGCCATTTGGATTGGTGTAATATAGAATCTTAGAATAATTTTGATTTGTATTTTCCTAATGACTAAGAGCATTCAACATTTCTTTAAGCATTTGCAGCCATTGGATATTGCTTTTTTGAAAATTCTGTCTTCCTTGTTACCCATTTTTTAATTGGCTTATTTGTTTTGATGGTATTTAATTTCCTGTGATCTTTATATATTTTGGATAGCAGCCCTTTGTCAGATCAAGGGTTGGTGAAGATCTTTTCCCAGTGTGTAGACTGTGGATCTATTTGTAGTTTTCTACATATATACAACTGGTTAAACTAGCACCATTTTATGAAGATGTTATCTTTATTCCACTATATGGTTTGGATATTTTTTTAAATTTTTTGATAACACTCAAGTGTCCATACATATGTGGGTTTATTTCAGGGTTTTAGATTTGATTCCACTGATTTACCAGCCTATTTCTAGGCCAGTACCATGCTGTGTTTATTACTGTTTCTCTATGGTACAGCTTGAGACCCAGGATGGTTATTCCTCCGATGATTTGTTATTGTACAGGATTGTTTTAGCTATTCTGTTTTTTTATTTTTCTGTTTTGTTTTTGTTTTTCTATATGAGGTTGAGAACTGATGTTTTAAGGTCTGTAAAAATGTGTAAGAATTTTGATGGGAATTGCATTGAAACTGTAACTTACTTTTGTTAAGATGGCTTTTTTTCTATGTTGATTCTTCTGATGCATCAGCATAGGAGATCTTTCTATCCTCTGATATCTTCTTCAATTTCATTCTTCACAGACTTGAAGTTTTTTGGCTTGGTTAGAGTTATACCAAGATACTTCATATTATTGGTGATTGTAAAGGGTATAGTTCCCTGAATTTTTTCTTATCAGCCTGTTTGTCATTTTTATAAAGGAGTGCTACTGATTTTTTTTTTTTAGTTTATTTTGTATCCACCCACTTTGCTGAAGGTGTTTATCAATTGCAGGCGTTTCTTGGTAGAATTTTGAGGTTACTTATGTATACTATCATATCATCTGCCAATGATGACAACTTTTTAAATATATTTTATTAATTTATTCATATTACATCTCAATTGTTATCCCATCCCTTGTACCGTCCCATTCCTCCCTCCCTCCCATTTTCCACTTACTTTCCTCCCCTATGACTGTGACTAAGGGGAATCTCTTCCCCCTGTATATGTTCATAGGGTATCAAGTCTCTTCTTGGTAACCTGTTATCCTTCCTCTGAGTGCCACCAGGTCTCCCCATCCAGGGGACATGCTCAAATATGGAGCACCAGAGTTCCTGTGAAAGTCAGACCCTACTCTCCACTCACCTGTTGAGAACATCTTGTCCATTGGCTAGATCTGGTTAGGGGTTCTAAGTTTACTGCACTTGTTGTCCATGGCTGGTGCCATAGTTTGAGCAGGACCTCTGGGCCCAGATATGCCCAACATATGTTCTTCTTGTAGGTTTCTAGGACCCTCTGGATCCTTCTATTTCCCCACTCTCCCATGCTTCTCTCACCTAGAGTCCCAATAGGATGTCCTCCCCTCTGTCCCATTTGACTTCTTCCTTTCCAATGTGCATCCCCCTTGATCTCCTTTAGTTGTCTTACAGATATAGCTAGAATTTCAAGTTCTATATTGAAGAGATAGGGAGCCAGTGGATACCTTTGTTCCCTGATTTCAGTGGAGGTGATTTAATGGTCATCAGTATAAAAATACTTATCTTGTTGCTTCATTGAATTTAATTTTGTTTGTTTTACATGGCTGAAAGTTACTAGACTATAAGCAACCTATCAGTGAATAAAATGACTCCTCCTGCTGTGGTATTTATTAACTGCCATATTTTTTACATTATTTTTAACATTTAAAAATTTGATGGAAACAAACATCTCAATATTAAAGAGGTAGAAGCAGACAGCTTAGTCTACAGGGAAAATTCCAAGACAGCCAGGGCTATACAGGAAAAGAAAGCAAAGAAATTCATGGAGTTTGATTTCTGTATAGAGCTGTTTCAGTGATGTTACACCAACTGCTACCGCTGTGTTTCTCAAATTGATGAATCTTTCAAAATTATTCAACTTCCTGTGTTTGCCATGAATAGTCATTCTGTGCTTGGATATGGAAATAATTCAATAAAAGTTGTTACTAACATGTTATTTGTATTACAAAAGGACATGTAAATCAACTTTCAAGTGAAGCGTGTGTGTGTGTGTTATGTTTGTCATTTTTCTTCATAAATATATTAAGAAAAACAAAACTTCGGTGGAAACAAAAAGCTTTGTGCATGGAAATAGCTACAAAGAAAAGATGAAAGGTGAAAATAAGAAAAGAGATTCTGCATAGAATCCAGTCCCAGAATTTTGTTTCTTTGATGACACTCTTTTCCTGAGCAAAAGCATGCAACAGTATAGTGATCACACAATATTGGACATTTTAAGCACAGAAAATTTTACAAGAAGGCTATGTGTTGTATTGACAGCCGGAATACAATTACTCAGTGTTACTTGAGCAATTCAATAACCATTTGTTTCTTTTGGCTTTTGTCCATTATTTACCCACTAACCACCTTAAGTGTCTGATGACCTTTCTTCTGATTTATAAACATTCAGCACAAAACAAATAAACAGCAATTGTTGTTTCATGTTCTTAGACTTCTGAGGTCTCAAATTCTCATTTGTTTTCTTTTACAAGTTTAAAAATAAAATGCCAAGTCACATGATGATTCCTTACTGTGGCACACAAATATTTATTGAATAAAAGTATACAACTGACTTTTACATTATCTAATGAATATGCAGAGCAGAGTTCACTTACAGGTAATAGGAAGATTTTAGAGTTAGAAGATTCAAATCTCTAATGAAAACACATTTTGGTTTTCAATATGAAAATCAATAAAATAGATAGAAAACACATTTTGGTTTTCAATATGAAAATCAATAAAATAGATAACATATTGCTCACTTATACTTACTTAAATCATATATTTCCTTTCTTAAATGTAATCTTTAAATGTTTAGTGAAAAACCCCATCTTCCTGAATGGTAAATTTGAAACAAGACAGGCAATATGATCCTCTCTTATTTTTTCCTGAGCCTATTATGATCTTGCTTATTTTTTCCCTGCTTTACTAAGGTTTAATTAAGTGTTCTTTGATAGCTGATACTTCATGTCATTCTATTTTCTATGTGAATTATGAGCTGTGTGAGGGTCTTGTTCTTCCTTTTTTCTATTGTGTAGAAGCTGTTATAAAAGTAGGGTTGAAAGTCAGAAACAAAATTTTCAATAGTGTTTTATGATACACTTTAAGAATAGAAAATTCTATAGTACTTTGACTACCTGGTATCACTATATCAAATGAACAAAAATTTATTTATTATGTACTTCTCCAAAAATGAAAACTTTATTTTAAACAATTCAACTACTTAGTACACATAAATATTTTATCAATGAATCTAAAAAGAGATGAGAATGACAATAATAAAAATAACTACATGATCATGATGGGAAAAATCGATTTATAGCTGAGGAAGTTCATTTTGACAATAGAGATTAGTTGATTTTGTAGTTAACATAAAAATTAATGCTGGTTTTAGACTTTACTTACTTGTGTTGGATAGTTTTGTGTCAACTTGACTCATGCTACATTTGACTGTGAGGAGGGAACTTCAATTAAGAAAATGACTCCATAAGAACAGGCTAAAGAACATTTTTTTAAATTAGTGATTGATGAGGGAGAGCCCAGGCCATTGTGGGTGGTGGTCCTGGGTTCTATAAGAAAGTAGGCTGAACAAGCCATGGGGAGCAAGTCAGTAAGCAACACACCTCCATGGCCTCTGCATCAGCTCTTGCATCTAGGTTCCTATCCTGTTTGAGGAAATCCTTAGATGATGAACTGCCACATAAACCCTTTTCTCCACAACTTGCTTAAACTGGTCATGGTGTTTCATCACAACCTAAGACATTGCCTGAGGTTGTATTTTAAATTTAACAATACCTTGAAAATATTGTATATGTTCTAACTTTCTATTAGCCATTCCCGATTACTTTATCAGTGACCATTATCTCATTTCAATTATGTGAGAACTGATGGAGTTCTTGGGATAGAGACTATCACATATCCAAGGGTATAGTATGCGGTTACATAAGCTAATTAACAAGGCAATTTAATTCAAGCTAACAAATGCCTTTTTACTAGGATTCTGGGACAAATAGCCTACAAGGACCTATACAAGTTCACCCTTCATTAACTCCCTTTCCTAATTAAGAATTCCACTTTTTCCCTGCTCACTGCATTCTACTCAAACTTCTGCCTTGAGAGTGTTCAAAAAGACATAGATAATCTTTGTTTGATCACTGTAAGTTTCACCTATAATATTTTCTTTGCTAAACTGTATCTTCTCAGAGAAAATATTAAAAGTATCAGTCTGTTATCAGCACTCCCAATCATTGTCGTCTGTCTGATGTACATTTAAAGTGTTATGCCTCACAGAGTTTAACTTTATGAGACACAAATTAAATAATGAAAAATGGTGGTAGACATGATATATGGATAGAATAAAATGAATAAAACCAGGAAACATTTAATAATTGAATTTAAACGTTCAGGAACTCATTTTCCCTTGGGTATAAGCAAAAGAATATACTTTATATCTTAAGAAAGTGTATCTAAATTTCTTTAATAAAATAATAATATAAGGGATAAGAGAATGACTCAGCAAGTAGGGTAATATATATGCACTCATATTTACAAAAGTAGATTACAGGAAGACCCAGTAAGAAAATAAGATGTCATAATTCCTTTCACTACTCAACATTTACTTACAGGTAGCATGTTTACTTATGTCATTGTTCACATACTAAGATTCGTTTGATTTTTTTACTCCGTACCTCAGAGCTTCCATTTTCCCAAACCCCCATTATCTTATATTTCAACTCTCTAATATTTACCTCTTCAATTTTCATGCCTCTTGTGTTCTATGACCTCTGTTACCTGCCTAAATTTAATTTTCTCATGTTCTAAGCTCCTTTCTCTTCTCTTAGCCTCTAAAAAGTGATACCCACATCAATACATATATAAAATTTAGAAATCATAACCCACATATGAGAGAGAACATGTGGTATTTGTCTTTCTTTTAAACATTATTTATTTACTATAATTTATTCACATTACATCCTGATTGTTATCCCCCACTCTTATCTTCCCATTCTTACCCTCCTTCCTTCTTCTACCTTCTTCCCCCTCCCCTAGATTTCTGCCAGGGGTGACCCTCCTCTCCTACCATCTGACTTCAGCTTATCAGGTCTCATCAGGATAACCTGCATCCCCTACCTCAATGTGCCACCAAGGCCTTCCTGACAAGGGGCTGTGACCGAATCATGGGCACAAGAGTTCATGTCAGAGGCAGTCCCCACTCTCCCACTGCTCCACACATGGAGAATGAGCTGTCCAGCAGCTACATATGATCAGGGTGTCTAGGTTCTCTGCTTGCATTGTCCTTGCCTGGTGCATCAGTTTTTGCCAGCCCCCCATAGGTCCAGATGGATTTATGGTCTCCTTGTGGAGCTCTTGAACCCTCCAGGTTCTTCCATTGCTAACTCTTCCATACAATTCTCAACACTTCACTTAGAATTTGGTTGTGAGTTCCAGGATCTGTCCCAATCCCCCACCGGAGGGGTTCTCTCAGGGGACATCTATGTTGGGCTAATATCCTCTTATACATGAGTATATACCATAAGTGTCTTTCTGGGTCTGGGTTACTTCACTCTGGTGGATATTTTATAGTTCAATCCATGTGCCTGAAAATTTCAAGATTTACTTGTTTTTGATAGCTGAATATTATTCCATTGTATAAGTATAACACAATTTATTCAACCATTCTTCTGTTGAGGGACACCAAGGTTGTGTCCAGATTCTGTCTATTATGAAAAAAATTTTATGAACATAGTTGAACAAGTGTCCTTGTTGTGTGATGGAGCATCTTCTGGGTATATGCTCAAAAGTGTTATAACCGGGTCTTGGGGTGGCACTATTTCCAATTTTCTGAGAAAGCACTGGAATTATTTCCCAAGTGGTTGTAAAAGTTTGCACTCCTACAAGAAATGGAGGTATATGTTCCCGTTTTTCCAAATCCTCACCAGCATGTGCTGTCACTTGAGGTTTTGATATTAGACATTCTGAAACATGCTAATACTTCTGATAAAAGGGCCTTACCTCATAGTAGAAAAAAGACAATGAATCACAAAACAGATGAATTCTAAAATATAACAGGTTACATGTTTAAAGCAAAAAGTTTCTTATCTATGTATCCATTACATAAGTTCATAGTGAGTTCAGAATAATAAAGGTTGACAGGGTCTAAGGTTAATATGCTTTGAAACTTACAGGAATATACTACTTATCAATTAGGACTGACCTAACTATAGATAATCCAGCTATCTCTTAGTTCATAATTAGTTCAGGACAATAATTTTAGCTGTCTTTCATTCTAAGAAACAGAGCAAATACAGACATCTTTAGGTAGCTTCATTCCAACTCGGGAACATGGAAAGTTTAAACAAACTTGCCTATATTTATGGTGAAATACTAGGATTCATGGTGCCATCTGCAGTGGTGGGTTATCTGAAGCCACAAATCTGCTACAGGCTATCCTTAATGAGGTATCTGGAGGTCCACAAAGGTATTTATTACAAACATAAACTAACTTTAACTTTTAAAACTATTTGAATCTAATCAGGAATTTCATAATCAGGAATTAATTCATCTGAATAGCAAACAGTACATCTTCAACAAGATCCTGTAGAAAGTTTGTTCAATGAGAGCTGGTGAATACCCAGAAAGTAATAGCTCACACCAATGCCACAAGTTTTTCTTTTGCTTTTCTGAGACAGGGTTTCTCTGTGTAATCCTGGCTGACCTGGACTCACTTTGCAGACAGGGCTGGCCATGAATGTAGTCCTGGCTGTCCTGGACTTGCTTTGTAGACAAACTGGCCTTAGACTCACAGTGATCCACCTGCCTCTGCCTTCCTCGGTGCTGGGATTAAATGCATGCACTACCATTCTCAGCTCTAATGCCAGATTTTAGGAAGATGCAACCAAGCACAATTGACAGGGTAGTCAGAGGTTGGAAGCAATTCTTGGGTACATCACAACACAGACCTGCAAATACTGGATCACCTCCAGAGATCTCTCATACCTATTGAACTTCTCCAAATCAATGGCTCCTGACAGCATGTCAGAGTCTGGATGCAGTTCTGGGGTTGCATCACAGTACAGACCTTGTGAATACTGCATCACCACCTAGATAGCTCACATGCCTAGTGAGCTTCCTTAACAGGGTGGCTCTTGGCAGGACAGCTTTCAGTAAAGCACCACATGACATAACTGAGTCTTCAAAGAAACCAAAATCTTCCACTTCAGATTAACTTGCTTAATATAATTTTCTTGCTTTAGAAAATTTAATATTTCATTTTTATTTAAGGCTGATAAAATTCCATTGTATATCTGAACTACATTTTCATTGTATGTTAGCCAATTGATTAGCATGTAGGTTGATTCTGTTTCCTAACTAATATGAGTGTAGCAACAGCAAACACCACTGACCAAGTAGCTTTGTAGTAGGATTTATGCTCTTTATTTACATATCCAGGAGTGACTTAACTGAATTATATGGTAGCTCTATGTTTAGCTTTTTGGATACCATATTTCTACACATTCTAATGTGAAAGATGCATATCTCCTTATGTTTTATTGATTATACATTTAAAATAAGGTATATTTTGTTTACTGTTAGGGACAAGAGACTCCAGAATTATTTTAGGTTATGTTATATAACACCCTGCCATTAACTAAGCCCTTCTAGTTGCTAAAATATTTCTCAAAGCTTTCTACATTGTATTTGAGGGAGGGAGGCTGAATTTTGTAAAAGAAAAAGGAAAGCACAAGCAACATTCAAGAATACTCAGTAATCAATGGGCAACATGAATTACATTCTCTAAGCAAACTGTACCTTTCCATATATAATGGACTCCTTAAAGAATGATTAAATGATAGTTTACTAATGGACTGCAACAAATAGAAAAATTTCTCCTTCTGAAGCAACAGAATCTTTTATTTATTGAAAATTAGATTTCTTTGTGTACTTATACATACACCTTTGTGAGTTTGAGGGTAAATGCTTTATTTTGTTGATTATTAAAGAAGATTGGTGAGTCAGTTCTTTCACAATAAAGAAATGTACTAAACCTTTGTTTTCAATAATGACATAATAGGAAGAACAAGAAAGGAGGGAGAGACCAAGAGGAGAGGAGGAGGAGGCTATAATTTGGATGTAAAATGAATAAATAAATAAAGACTTGAAAACTTTTAAAGATAATATCAAAATGTCAATACTCTGAAGACTGATACCAACCTTTAATATGATGGTAATTAGAACTCTTATAAAAGCTTAGTTAAAAACTTAAGCTTTTATTAGCAGGTATTAATTATATATAATGTAGGGTCTCATGCCATTTTAAATGATGGCATAGCCTTGCAATAGATAATTATTTGCTTGTCAGTAACTAGATTCTACCTTAAATGTCAACCTTGAGAACTCAGAAAATTTCTGGTTTGGCTGTTTTTATCTTAATAATTAACGAATAGCTTGAGTAACTAGTTTAACATTTTCACGAAGAATCTATCATGATAAATTAATTGAACAAAGAGCAGAAATCCAGCATTAATTGTTTCATGCATCATGCACACCTTTTATATACTTATAATTTTAGGACTGTATAATGCTTGTGAGAAATTATATGCTTTCAGAACAAAAGAACCAGACACTGACATTGCATCAGACATGACAGGATGCGTTCCTCACAGCATACTGGACATTGACACCCTGTTTGGACATAGTGGTTGAAAAGAAAGAAGGGGGAATAGAGAAATGTACAGGGATGATAGAACAAAAAGTAGATTAGTTAATCTACACCTCATCTTAATTCCTCAATTGTCACTCACAAGCTATTTTTAATTCACTGATATAGAATTTTGTATAGAGATGCAAAATAAGTTCTAGATACAGTGGTGTGGAATTCAAATGTAAGATTATTCTTCACACACACACTATGTTCTACTCTGAGTTATTGTACCCATATATCTAAATTATAATACAAGGTTTACTACCAATGCTTTGAAAGTGCTATAAAGCTGTTTAGGAGAAATAAGTTATACAAATTAAATGTTAGTAGATTAAATCAAGGTCATGTCAATTGCTAGTCTACTTTTATAACAAGAATATACATCTTAGGTACATCAGATAGATATGACTCTATAGAAAGACAAGGTCTTCAAAAACCCCACGGACATTCATAATATGGCATTTAAAAATGTTTTTATTACTTTAAAGATTCATTGACAATGAGACAGGTAAACTCTTGGCAACACCCAGCCTACCTCAAAGAGGATGATGAGAATCAAAGAACCTCCTTATGGAGATGGCTTCAAATGTGGCAAACTGCCCACTGGGCTAATGTCCTCATTTCTAACACAGGAAGAATTCTGCCTAAAAAATGGCAAGCTTTGATGCAGGCAAAGTCCATGGCCAAACTCTGCCAAGACAGGGTAAGCAAGTATTCAATAGTTCCTGCCTCCCAAATATGTCAGTCAGGTATATTGGGCTAGAACACTGAAGAAGATGCTCTTATATGATAGAGAGTTTTGGGTGACTATTCATGTAGAAAACTGTCTCTGTCATCTTCTCATTTGGAAACATACCTGCACTCCTGACATACTAGGATAATCAAGTTTACTCCTTCTCAAGTCTCTGAGGGAGTTGAAGACCAGAGAGCTTAGTTTTACAATGAAGCTTAATTGTTTAGGGTTTAAGATGTTTTTAGGTCTAGATAGGTGTTCTAAGTTGATAATGACAATATGTGATGGAGATTGATTTACATTCAGAAATTTAGATGCACCAAGATAGGAAAGATGTCTTATTCAAGGCTGTCAAAAACAAATAGCCAAAGCACTAAGAATGTAGCATTTATATAATTCTTGATTGTGTCACAGTTCTTCTTGCCATAGGTAATCTATTGTATATATGTACAATAATATAAATGCATATGTACAAAAATAAAATAATTTTTAAAATTAATTGAATTTTTTATTTGGTTATAATGCATATATTTTTTCAAGATCTGAGAGAGTTTTTTATTGTTTTTTGTTTTGATTTTTTTTTACACTTCAGAGCTATAGTATTTATACTCCATACAAATCAGATGGAAATCATTTACCAACGAAAAGAGCATAATACTTTAAATGACAGCCATTACCTTCTAAGTTATTTTTATTTTAGAAGTAATAGCACTGTGGGACAAGATCATAAATGACAAGCTATCATTCCTTTTCCACTTAACCTGATGAAAATAAAGCTTACTTCATCCTTACCCATCCCCAGTAGTCTTATTGGAGCTAATAGAACAGATGTTTTGTCACCCAGCTAGTCACATGATTACTTTTCATTCTGCTGAACATATTTGGGAAACAAGCTAATGAGGCGATCTACAACAAATACACTTGGTCCCCTTTGGCTGATATTTTGTTGCTGATCTGATGTCATTTATCCTTCATTGTTAATTAAATGAAAATAAGCAGCAATTGCTTTCCCTGTACACTGTGTTCAGAAATAAAGCTGTGTAATGTGGTGTATAAATTTTTTTTGTTTAATTGCTCAAGTTCAAGTGATGAACTTTAAGACTATGTTAATTGTTTAAAGGAGGGCAAAGGCACTTAAAAGACCCAGGCTCATTATGAGAAGTACAAGTGCAACAAGGGTGTGTTCTTAATGCAAGGATTTCTCCACTTATATGATATGAAGATTTTGGTTAATCTTGGGGTTTATCAACCAACATATCCCTCTTGAAAGTGTTAATGATCAAATACAGTGAAAATTTTCTCTAAACAAGTGGCTCAGCATGATTATCTACAGATGTGGTAACTGATGCTTATTCTTGGTGTCATTTTCTTTACCTATATAGCTAGAAGAGAAACTCCAGCCCCAAGTGATATCAGATTTTTACTCTGAACAAATGTTTTTCCTAATGAATAGTTAATTAAATAGCAATGAAATCAAAATCTAGGACAACACTCATGTGAAGTAATTAGTATTGAAAATGTTCATCATATTAAGATCAATTATGTATTGGACAATTATTTCTATACAAATCGGTTTAAGTATTTTTTATTTTACTTTACTTGGTATATGCAAAGTTCTATCTTTTATCTTTTAATAATATTTACATGTGTATGTCTATATGTAAAAATGAAGACATGAAACCAGACCCATGACTTGTAACAATGAACATTTGAAAGTAAACATATGTGGACAAAAGGTTATAGTGCATGATACACTACAGCTTTTGTGACAAGATTTTTTGTTTGTTTGCTTTATTTTACTGGAGGGAGGAGAGGGATTTTGGTGCATGATGTGCAAATAATAGACATTCAATAAAAGTATAAAAAAGTGCACATGAATGCAGGTGGCCATAAAGGCCAGAAAGTTTCTATGGAGCTGATATTACAGGGGCTTGTGACCCTCAAGGCGTGGGTTCTGTGAATAGAACTTAGGTCTCTTGAACAATATCAAGTATTCTTAGCTGCTGATCTGTCTCACTAGTCCCCATTTTTGGCCTTTAAATAGCAAAACATTTTATTCTTATCTGAAAGCCTCAATAGTAACTGGTAAAGGAAGACAGATAAAGGCAGGAAGTTCCCTGAGAATAATAAACTGTCTGAATAAGACAAGACCCCTTTAGTCAAATTGTTTTAAAAACAAGCCTTCTAATACTGTGCATTTCATTTAAGATTAAAGAGTACTTGGTAAGGACAATATTTTAAGGTGTTTTCTATGAAATTAATTAATGTTTTCCATGTAAGAACACTGCAACATGATAAACAAACCTATTAAAATTTTATATCAGCCAAGCCAACCACTTCAACTTTCATCCACAAAACAATCCCAAATGTGTTTCAAACATTTTTAAGATGAAAATTGCTCCTTTATAACAATTTACTGCTGCAAGTTCCACCTACATAAAGATTCTGAAAGCATCACTATGACATTATATCATAGCAAATGATATAATGAATAATTATCAAAGTCCTCAGTATGCTTGAGCCTTTGATTCTTAGGTTTGGCAGTAAACAAGCACTTACAAAAACAAATTTTCTAGTAACTCAATTTTACTTATAAATTATAGACATAAATCATCTTACTTTCCACAACATGTTTTATATACCCAGAATTGGGTTATGGTTAGGGCTAGTAGTTATGGTTAAGCTTAAGAATTAAGGTTAAGGTATTTAAATCAACATTTTTCCATGTTTTCAATATTGAAAATTATGTATAATAACTGGAAGAAATCTAGTTAAATAACCAAGAAAAAGCATGGCTCATTATGAGGTTCATTTTCAAGCGATTTTTCTTCGTTTGCCACTAATACCAAGTTAAATACTAATTATTCATTATTCAAAAATTAAATATGTGGAAACCTATAAGATCTAGTTGTTTGTTGCTTTCAAGATATAAATGCCACCATTCTACCTTTAAGGATATTTTGCCATGCAGGACACTTGTGAGGTTTATAGGCATCACAGTTGTGTATAACTTTTGATTGCTTTCCTCCTTTTGCAAATTTCATAGGACCTTTCATTACTATTAGATCTAGTCCTCAAGAAGCAGGCATCTAGCACAGTTCCCTCAGGATTTCTCTAAGTCCTGTGTCCAAACTGTGTGGTGTCTACCAACAGGACATGTCTTCAGCTTCCGGGAGAAAATCATGGATAATGCCAGTAACATGTGTTTGAGAATTCTTTATGCTCCTTTGAACAAAAATTCAAAAGGATACTTCTCATGACTGGTAATGGGGATTGCATTAGAAATTCTATGAGTCTTGAGGGGAGCATTAGTGCCCCCAAGTAGCATAACTACATATAAATATACACACGCACAAACCACACACACACACACACACACACACACACACACACACACACACACACACACACTTATGTGAATATAAAAGGTATCATTTCCTATAACATTTTTCAAACATCATTAGTGCTATTTACTCTTGTTCCTAGATCTTTCTCCTTCTCCCCTTAGTTACATTCTTTAAGTTCTTCCATTTTTTCCTATTCATGTTACCTGTAACTTGTTCTTTAATCTCTGAAGAGCTCTTATGTCCTCCATTGGGTTCTCATCTGTTTCACAGTTTTTGCTGTTGCTTCAGGTTATATGTTCAAATCTAAATAAATAGAGGTAGCCTTTGAAAATAAAATGAAGTATGTAGTTCGTTATGATGGTTCATGCCTGTAATCTCAGCACTCAGGGAAGCAGAGGCAGGTGGATTTCGGCGAGTTTGGGGCAAGATTTGTCTACAAAGTGAGTCTAGGACAGCCAGTGATACACAGAGAAACATGGTCTTGAAAAAAAACAATAATAGTACTAACAAAAAATAAAATAGAAGATGTGAGATTTGTTTTGCCAGTATCCTATTTTACAGTTCTATTTACCTCTAAAGTTTATTATTTTGTTTTTCTTCATGAATGAATAATATTCCATTGTGAATATGTATCTTATTTTCAGTATCCATTAATCAATTGAAGGAGATTAATGTTGTCTTCACTTCCTATCTAATATGAATGAGGGGACAATGAAAGTCTTTTGAAGAGTATATGTAGAATAAGGTATAAGCTTCTTTTGGGCATATGTTATGGCATGATATAGCAATGATAGTTATTTCCTTTATTTTTAATATATATTTTTATTACAATTTATTTACATTACATCTCCATTGTAATCCTGTCAGTCGTAGCTTCCTTTACCCACTCTCCCTCCAAATTCTGCCTTATTCCCCTCGCCTAGACCTCTAAGTGGTGGGGATGGTGAGGTCTTCCTCCTCTGACCTCTGACCAGAGCCTAACAGGTCTTATCTTGATAGCCTGCATCCACTTCCTCTGTGTTCCTACAGGGTCTCTCCACAGAGGGACAGTGATCAAATCATGGACACCAGAGTTTATGTCAAAGGCCATTCTCCCCTCCCCTCCTCTTTTTCCTGTGGGGAATGAGCGGTCCATTGGCTACATCTAAATAGAGGGTATAGGTTCTCTGCTTGCAATATCCTTTGTTGGTGCATCACTTTATGCAGACCCCTCAGAGTCCAGAACCAAAAGCCTTGATAGTCTCACTGTGAAGCTTCTGACACCCTCATCCTTCCATCCTCCATCTCTTCCATATAATTAGGATCTCTTAACCACAAGTCTGGCTTTGAGTCTCAGTATCTGTCCTGATACCCCCACAGGGTGGAGTCTTTCAGAGGACATCTTTGTTGGGATAATATCCAGTTATACATGAGTATATGCCATGCATGTCTTATTGGGTCTGGGTTACCTCACTCTAGTTCCATCTGTTTGCTTGCAAATTTCAAGATTTCCTTGTTTTTGATAGATGAATAATATTCAGTTGTGTAAATGTACCAGAGATTTTTTATCAAATCCTCGGTTGAAGGACACCTAGGTTGTTTCCAGATTCTGGCTATTATGAATAGGCTGCTATGAATATAATTGAGCAAATATCCTTTTTGTATGGTAGAGCATAATTCAGGTATATGCCCAGGAGAGGTATAGCTGAGTCTTTGGGTAGTCCTATTCCCAGTTTTCTGATAAAAAGCCATATTGATTTCCACAGTGGTTGCAGAAGTTTGCATTCCCACCAGCAATGGAGGAGTGTTCCCCTTTCTCCAAATCCACAACAGCATGTGCTGTCACTTGAGATTTTTATCTTAGCCATTCTGGTATGTTTAAGATGGAATCTCAGACTCATTTTGATTTGCCTTTTCCTGGTACCTAAGTACAATGAGCACTTCTTGAAGTGTTTCTCAGCCATTGAATATTCCTTTGTTGAGAATTCTATGTTTAGTTCTGTACCCCATTTTTAATTCTGTTTTTTAGTTTGGTGGTGTTTAATTTCTTGTGTTCTTTATATATTTTGGATAGTAGACCTTTGTCAGATGTAAGGTTGGTGAGGACCTTTTCCCAACACGTAGACTGTTACTTTGTTAACAGTGTCCTCTGCCTTAAAGAAGCTTCTCAGCCTCATGAGGTCCCATTTATTAATTGTTGACATTAAGCCATGGGCTGTTGGTGTTCTGTTTGGGAAGTTGTCTCCTGTGCCAATGTGTTCCAGGTTCTTCCCCAATTTTCTTCTAACTGATTTAAGGCCTCCGGTTTTATGTTGAGGCGTTTAATCCACTTGGACTTGAGTTTTGTGCATGGTGACAAATATGGGTCTAATTGCATCTTTATACAGATAGATGTCCAGTAGGACCAGCAAAATTTGTTGATGATGCTATCTTTTCCCCACTGTATGGATTTGGTTTCTTCGTCAAAAATCAAGTGTCCATTAGTGTGTGTGTCTATTTCTGGGCCTTTGATTTGATCCATTTCTATGGCAGTACCATGCTGCTTTTATTACTGTTGCTCTATAGTACAGATTGAAATCTGCTATGGAGATTCCTCTGGAAGATATTTTATTTTTACCCAATAGTTTTTAGCTATTCTGTTTTTTTTTTTTTTCAAATGAAGTTTAGAATTGATCTTTCAAGGTCTGTAAAGCATTGTGTAGGAATTTTGATGGGAATTACATTTTGATGGTAAATTGCTCTTGGTATGATGGCCATTTTTACTATGTTGATTCTCCTGATGCAGGACTGTGGGAGATCTTTCCATCTTCTGATATCTTCTTCAATTTCTTTCCATAGATATTAGAAGATTTTCCCATACAAGTCTTTCACTTGCTTGGTTAGAACTACACCAAAATACTTTATATTATTTGTGGTGATTGTGAATGGTGCAGTTTCCATAATTTCTTTCTCAGTCTGTCATTTGTATACAGCAGAGCCTCTGATTTTTTGAGTTGGTTTTGTATCCAGCCACCTTCATGAAGGTGCTTATAAGCTGTAGGACTACCTTTGTATATTTTTCAGTGTAACTTATGTGTACTATCATACATCTGAGAATAGTGATAATTTGACTTCTTCCTTTCCATTTGTATGCCCTCGATCTCTTTTCGATGACTTAGTGCTCTAGCTAGAACTTCAAGTTCTATATTGAAGAGATACAGACAGAGGGAAGACAGCCTTGTCTTGTCCCTGATTTCAGTCAAATTTACTTAAGTTTCTCTCCATTTACTTTGATGTTGGCTAGAGACTTGCTGTATATTGCCTTATATTATGTTCATGTATGTGCCTTGTATCTTTGCTCTCTCCAAGACTTTAACATGAGTGGATATTGGATTTTGTCAAATGCTTTTTTTTTTTTTTGTATCTAAGGAGATATGTGGGTTTTGTTGTTGTTGTTTGTTTCAGTTTGTTTGTATGATGGATTACTTTGATGGACTTCTATATGTTGAACCACCCCTGCATGCCTGGGATGAAGCCTACTTGGTCATAATGTCTAATAATTTTGTTGTGTTCTTGGATTCAGTTTGTATTTTATTGAGTATTTCTGAATCAATGTTTATAAGGGAAGTTGGTCTGAAATTCTCTTTCTTTGTTGAGTCTTTGTGTGGTTTAGGTACTAAACCTCATTGAATGAGTTTGGTAATGTTCACTCTGTTTCTATTTTGTGGAATAGTTTGGAGAGATTGCTATTAGCTCTTCTTTGAAGGTCTGGTAGAATTTTGCACTGAATCCATCTGGCCCTGTATCTTTTGAGACTTATTACTGCCTCTATTCCCTTAGGATACATAGGACAATTTAGTTTGTCTATCTGCTCTTCATTCAATTTTGATAATTGGCAGTTATCACAAAAATAGTCCATTTCATTTAGATTTTCAAATTTTGTGGTATATAGTCTTTTGAAGTAGGACCTAATGATTCTTTGGATTTCCTCAGTATCTGTTGTTATGTCTTCCTTTTCATTTTTGATTTTGTTGTTTTGAATACTCTCCTTTTGCCTTTTAATTAGTTTGTCTAATGGTTTTTATCTCTTGTAGATTTTCTCAAAGAACCAGCTCTTGGTTTTGTTGATTCTTTGAGTATTCTTTTTGTTTCTACTTTATTTATTTCAGTCCTGACTTTGAGGATTTCCAGCTGCCTACTCTTTTTTTTTTTTTTTTTTTTTTTTTTTTTTTTTTTTTTTTTTTTTGCGATAAGGTGCAATGACCAAGGCCACTTCACCATAAAAGAAAGAGTTTGTTGGGAACTTGTTCACAGTTCCAGAGAATTAGTACATGATCATCATTTTGGGAAGCATGTTCTTAAGCATGCATGCACAGTAATGTAATGCTCCTCCTCACAAGGTTCCAGTCCATGTGAAGGAAGCCAGGTCAGGCTGAATAGTGAGCAGCTTGATGTCACTACAGGGACACCACAAATTGGGTGAATATGAACCAATGGCAAGCTGCTGTAGACTCATCTCGGTACACTCTCAACCTGAATCCTTCCCCAGCTACTTCCAGGGAATCTGCCCCAGGTCAGGAGCCCCAAAGGCCCTGCGTCAGGAATGCCAAAAAACTGGAGCAGCATCTGCGAGCTTGTATCTAATCCACAATCAGAACACAGACAATGCTAACTGGGAATAATTTGGGCCTTTGATACCTCAAACTCTGCAATGAGTGACACAATACTTCCAACCATGCGATATCTCACAATCTTTTGCAAACTGTACACCCAGGAAACAAGTATTCAAATGTATGAGCCTATGGAGTCCATTCTTAGCAAAACCACAGTCAGATATACAGTAGATCTAATTTTGGTTATTTGAGAACTCTCCACACTGATTCACTGAATGTCCACACCTGTTTAAAATCCCACCAATAGTGAATTTATTCACTTTTGCTTAGAACTATTTGTTTCTCTTCTTTTGATTCTCTTTGTTTTATTTTTATCTTTGGAACAATGTCATAAAATTAATTTTGATTATCTTCAACACCCATTCCAACTCCTCCTTTATCTATTGCCCTTAGGTATCCACCCAATTTTGTGTCCTCTTGTGTTTAATTTATCTCCTAACTTATTTTTCTACCTATCTACTTCTTAACTTATTTTCCTACTGATTGTGCTGCCCATATACTATTGGATGCTTTACCTTGTAATGAAGCATAGTTAAACTACCAGGGGTCATGCCCATAAAGAAAAGGAACTCTCAGTTTCCAAAAGATGTCAACTGTCAATATATCCATAATTAGAGCTGGAGCTTTATGTGTCCTCTCTCCCACTTCATGGTGGAATTTCCTCTGTCTCAATATTGTGGAGGTCTTATGTATGCTGTCTCATCCTCTATGAGTTCATATATGCAAGTTCCCTTTTTGTTCTATACCCTCAGGATTGTATAATTTTTTAGATTGCATTCTCCACAATAATTTGTGGACCTTGAGAGAGGAGATGACAATATAAAAAGTCTTACTGCCACTTAATATTCTATGCTTGGTTGTTATTCATGGGAGGCCTGCTTTTCTGAAAAAAAAAAGGAGTAGTGGATATGGGGGAAAGGGGAGGTGGGAAGAGGGACTGAGGGGAGAAGAGGGGGGATTGTATTCTGGATATAATCTATAAAGAAGAGTAAATATAAGATTTAAAAAGACAACAAGAGCTAAGCACGGTGGCACATACCTATAACCCTAGTACTCAGGGAGGCAGAGGCAGGAGGACTGCTGTGAGTTCCAGGCCATCCTGGTCTACAAAGTGAGTCCAGGACATCTAAGGCTACACAGAGAAACCTTGTCAAGGAAAAAAATTTACATGATTATGATATGTTTATTATAAAATTCTAGTGTGTTTTGAGTCTTTAAAATATGATAATATTCACTTACCATTTAATTTTGTTACTCAAATATTTTAAATATTAAATTATGTTAAACTTCTATGTGTAGATATAGATAATTCACCTAAACATGTATTTCATACTCTAATCTTATTGCATGACACTCATTCTCTGTCTTTCTTCTCATTTCTATCTCTCTTTAAAAATGCACATGTGCACAGATAAACACACATATGAAGATTTATTTTCCCAAATATCAATATTCAGTCCCTAAATGTATTCTGTATTACATAAGTTAAATTCAATCAAATAAATAACAAGCATTGAGAGTAGTGTGTATAAATGGAAACATATACAATAATAAGGGATCAGTTGATATACCTATAACTATCTATCTATCTATACATATATATATATATATATGTGAGCATGTTTTTAAAAATATATTTATATTTAAAATATGTAAGTACAATTAAAATTAAATGGTAAGTGTGTATTATCATAATATTTTAAAAATTCAAAATATGCCAGCATTTTATCATAAATAAATAAATATATTTGATATATAAATATACATATATTTCAATTGATCTTTTATTTCACTTAAATGTTCTTAAAATTGAAAAGTGTAGCATATCTTGGAGTGAAGAACTGACTTGTATAATATATTATAATAAATCATCATTGACAAATTACCCCCCTCTGCTGAGCTGTAAGGAGACACTATTAATCCCAAAGCATCTGGCCTCATTTTGGTTTAGCATTACACATACACTTTGGTATGATTCCATGAAATATCTGATGTCATATGTAGTAAACCTTTAATCTCACTTGTAGAATATCCTTATAAAAATATTCAGTGAGTCCTATGGTGGCTGCATAAGTTTTCAAGATTTAGTCTTTGTAATGTAGGTATTTCATTATTTCTGAAGATTATTGAACTTATTGTTCAGTTGAAATTATATTTTCTACTGTTGTACGTTCCTGAGTTCCTTGTGTCAATGTTTTTCTTAATATATCAAGTATCTCACATTGTATTTTAGAAAAAATAAACTTAGCTTTACAACATCTTTAGCCCTTGTTAGATAATCATATAGGGAACCTCAAGAGGGAAACATGATAGAATTATATTTCTAAACTAGTGATGTCCAAGTAGAAACACTTCTTTATTGAACTGAGGTCTTCCATAAATCAAAGAAAGAAATGCAAATTATATTAAATTTAACATTATACTAAACCAATCTCATAGCAGCCATCCTAGTTTATTGATTAAAACTTGTTAATAATTCTGTTTTTCATATATTTGAAAAAATATATGACAAGATATATTATATATAGTAATGAAATAACATTTAGAATATAATAGAAACACAATCACATCTAAAGTCTGTCACCTCATTTTGTTAAACACAAAAAGCTGTTGTGTTTAAATAAAATGTAATAAATGAAATATTTACTTCTCTGAATAAATATAAAGGCAATATATTTGTTTTAGCACTAAACATGCATAGATATTAGGCAGAGATATGCTATATATAAAGTTCATAAAAGTTGAGTTCTTCAAGCAGCTCTATATTAAGAATTGTCCAGTGTGCAGTTAAATATAGTTCCAGTGACAGTTTCTTGGCTAACTTAGTAATTCAAGAAGTAACTAAGTTTGTTTCCAATGACCACGTGACATTTTTACCAGGACATAAGAGGGTAACTATATTCGTTCATGGAAAAACTATTCATAAGTAAGATGTTTTCCATATGTTATGTATCATGAAATATTTATTCTGCTTTCCCCATGTTATATGCTATAGCCTCTAGTTGAAACAATCAATGAAGAAGGAACATTCAACTTACACTGCAATTGCTCATGTTTCACTGTTTAGTGGCAAGTAAAATTATAAAAGAAAAATGTCATTGTTAGTATACATTAAATGAAGGGAAAGTTAAAGGAGAAAAGTTAAGAAGCTTTAGTATATGCATTGCAATTCTCTATATCAAAACAAAGTCTTAAAATATACCAATAAAAAAGTGTTTATAACTAGCAGATGAATAAAAAGACTCCACCTCCAGTTCTTAAATTATAGCTCCTTCCAGATTAAAGAAAACCTCCTAATATAGTATTCACTTTATATACTCTGGCAACATCCTTTTTTATTGCACTAGAAACTGATGTTGAATTTCTTGAATAATTACATAAATAATCCATGCACTTTACTTACTTGTGTGTCCATGTCTAATGATATATTGTGCATGTAACTTTCAGAAATATGATTTATGACCCTTTATATTACCACAGAGGGGTGTTTACTTGAAATATGTACTTGAAAAAATATCATATAAAATGATGTTATTTGATATATATTCAGAAATGATCTGTTTTTTAAGAAAATATGAGCTGAAAAACCTAGTTTCAATTAAATCATTTTGAGAGCACTCCTAATTGAATTTTCAGGTTTACATGATGTAACAGACTAATGCACATGAATATATAAATTATATTTATTTTATTCTCTAGTAGTTTGCTTTGGAATCAAATATAACCGTGAATTGGCTAGTACTACCTTCAAAACATTATAAAGCAAATCCACATCATATAAATCTAAAATAAAATGTTCAATATGTGAAGAAATTTCTAAGCAAATTCTGAAGCCCACTGAATATTCATTTCACTTCATTGTTTATCTTGGATACTATATATGTGGATTTATAAAAACTAAAATAACCCTTAAAGATACATTCTTGAAGGTTTTGTGCTTCAGTTGATATCCCAAAACCTCTACAGGAGGCCTGCCAAAATTATGGAAGATAGCCAATTCAGGTTCCATGTCCCCCATTAGTAGGAGTCATTGCTTCTGTTACTCTTATAGGTGTCATGAAGTTTCCATTGCACTAACTTTCCACCTCACCTTGAAATGCCCCCCAATTCCAGTTGTTTCCCTAGTATTTCCCTCTCCCATCTGATCCCTCCTTTTGGCACTCCCACCTGTCCCCAGTCCATCCATAATATCTATTCTGTTTTTCCATTTCAAAGAGATCTTTGCTTCATCCAATAGCTTTTCTTTGTTAACCTCTTTGGAACTGTGGACTGTAGCATGTTTTCTTTTCTTTTATGGCTAATATCCACTTATAAGACAGTAATAGTGATTTGTCTTTTTTGGTCTAAGTTAGCTCATTCAGGATGATTTTTTCTAGTATAATCCATTTGTCCACAAATTTCATATCATTTTTAAAGCTAATGTAACACTCCACTGTATTTATGCACCACATTTTATTTAACAATTCTTAAGATAAAGAATATCTAAGTTCTCCTTGGTGGGAAGGCCCAGCTGCACACAGAAGAAGGGGAAGCAAGCTATCCTGATGAGACCTGATAGGTTGTGGTTATATGGTGGGGGAGGAGGTCCCCTTCTGTCAGAGGTCTAGGAGAGAGGAATAGGGCAAAAGAGGGATCGAGGAAAGAAGGGAACCAGATGATACAAGTGAGGGGATGACAGATGAGATGTAATGTGGATAAATTATAATAAAAAATGAAAAACAAATGCTATCTTTATCCAGCACTCAGCGAGGCAGAGGCAGGTATACTGCAGTGAGTTTGAGGCCAGACAAGACTACACAGAGAAACCCTGTCTCAACAAAAACAAAAGCAAACACACACACAAACACACACACACACACACACACACACACACACACACACACAAAACACACACACACCAGCTTGAGAAGGAAAGAGTTTATTTGGCTCATGCTTCCAATCACTTATACTCATCAAAGGAAACCAAGACAGGAACTCAAACAGGCCATGGAAGGGTGGGTGCTGGTTGCTGTTTTGCTCACCATGGCTTGCTCAGCCTTATTTCTTACAGAATCCAAGACCATCAGTCCAGGATGACCCTCTGTCATCAATTATTAATTAAGAAAATGCCTTTCAAGCCTGCCTACAGCCCAATATTATGGAGAATTTATTTTTAGCTGAGGTCCCCTCTTCTTTGATGACTTTTTTGTGTCAAGTTGAGATGAACCTATCCAGCACAAGCACTCTTGGGCATATACACAAAGGAGACTTCATTCAATGACAGACACTTACTCCACCGTGTTGAATAGAACCAGAGAGTTTAGATATAGACTAAGGGGCTAGCATGTGGCATATATCCCAAATAATTGAAATAGGATGTGTTATTATGCATGGATGTGGGGTGTGGGACAGGAAGAACAAGCATGAAGAGGTAATTTTGGTAGAAATGGATAAAACTAAGGGCCTTTTGATGAGTAGTTTGGAAGCCTAAAACAGTAGAAGCTAGCATAGATGTATATGAAAGTGGTGGTAATAGTTATGACAGAGACCCAATTAATATTTCTTGTCACCAAATAAAATTTCTAGCACTGAGTTTGGATTACAACTACTTAAGTTGTTGAATGACCTGAGACAAAGTAGTCCAGAGACGTAGAGTCAAAACAAGTATTACTTTATAAAGGAAATAAAGAAAGAAACATGGCAATAAGTGACTCCTAATATATTCTACTATACTCATAGATCAGGGCCTTGCTCAACCACCATCAAAGAAGCATCCTCCTGTAGCAAATGGGAACAAATACAGAGGCCCACAGACAGGAATTATTCAGAGTGAGTACATTAGTCAGGGTTCTAGAAAATAACAAAACTTATAAAATTAATCACTGTTTATATATAGAAAGAGAATTTATTGACTTACATGCTGTAGTCTGGCTAATCCAACAATGGTTGCCTATAATTGTAAGGCCTAAGGACCCAGTATCTGTTTAGTCCACAAGGATGAATGTCTAAGTTTGTCTTTAGTGTATGCTAGAATCCCAACGAAATAGGCTTTGGTATCAGTAAATAAATGGACTTCCTAGTGAGGCCAAACCAAACAAGCAAAGAACAAAAGCTTCCTTTCGATTTCCTTATATAAAATTCTAAAAGATGGTATCACATAGATTAGAGGTGTGTCTTCCTGCCTCATATGAGAACTAAAGTTATGTCTTCCCACCTTGAAGTTCCAGATGAGAAGAATAGCTTTTCATTTCAAATCAAGCAAAATTTCCTCAGGTATGCCCTTTTATTTGGGGGGTTGAGTAAATTCCTTATATAGTCAAGTTGACAACCAAAATAATCATCACAGTGAGAGATCTTGGATCACTCAGCCCTAAGTTGAATGGCTCTGTCAAATTCTACCCCCCACAAGGGTTCAAGGAACCCTGTGGAAAGGAGGAAGAAAGAATATAAGAGCCAGAGGGGAAAGAGGACACCAAGCAAACAAGTCCCTTTTAAAGCAAATGATCAAAGCCTAAATAAACTCATTCAGACTGAGACAGCATGTGCAGTTCCTGCATGGATCTGTATGAGATGGGATCACATTGCTGAAAACAAAAGCAATCACTAACAAAGAAGCAATCACTAATTGATAATCACTAACAAATAATAAGTGCGTTTTCTAAAAGGGAGTCTCATTGAGAAAAGAAAACAAAATAGTCTTAGGAATTGGCTGAATGTGCATGCCCAACAGTAGATGGCCAACAGAAAATGAACTGAATGGCATCTTTGGACATTCCATTTCTCATAGTTTGAATTATGGCTCTTCCTTTTGTTTTATTCTTTTTATTATTAATTTTATTTCAACTGAGAATTCTTTTAAAATGAGAGTGATAATGATAATTAATGGATGCATTTGGTGTTTCTCTCATCTTATCGATACTCAGAATTATTATCTTCTAAATCCTATAGCTATTTTTGTATCTTCATTTTTTCCTTGTTCCCTTTTCTAACTGATTTTTATTTGAGTCACATGTTCCTACACACTTCTTTTCCATAACACATCTTCATCCCCAAGATACAATCTCCTAGTCTTTTTTAATGAGCTTATGCACTCTAGATATTATCAAATAGATAAATGATAAATATAATCACTATCTAGATTTCAAATTTCCTCAACCATTTATCTGTATGTGTCAGAGAATCATGAAGCCCACCCCTTTCAATCTAAACTAAGTTCTTTAAGCCCTGCATTTTATCTTACTAATTTCTGACTAGCCTTTTACAGTTGATGATCTTTGTCCTTCCAGAACACTGAAGTTATACTCACCAACTGTAACAGAAACAGTATTTTAAAAGTTATTTTAAGCCTCAGAAATAATAAAAACATAACTATACCAAACATGCAACTACACTTAAATAACAAGTCACTTCCATAGCTCATGCATATTAACAAACTAGAGAACAAAGTAGGTAGGTTAATCCAAACTTGCCATTTATGCAGAAGACTTATAAGATATACTAATTGTAATCTACTTAAAATATACTAATAAAAAGATAATTTGAATAACAATACCCTGAAAAGAAAAACAATGCTGCTCCAGAAAGATGGATTATATTAAATGAAACATCTTATCACCAGGAAAAACTTACTTGTTTATGAGTCACCAAAGCCTCAGAGGCACGTACATTATCACAAGCTATTGCTATTGTCCTTGGTTGCACAATATAACTGTTTAGTAAGACTAGTTGGCTGAAACACATGTCCAATCAGTCTTTGCTGGTGGATACCCCACAACAAGAACAAATTGAAATATTAAAAATTATCATCAACCCTGACCATTGCCTGCTTAGAGCTGCTAGACGGCCAGGTACTCAGAGCCTGTGAGCAAGCAGGCCAGGCTCAGCCCAGCTTCTGCGCAGCCAAGTTCTGTCACCTTGGGTGAGTCTGGATGGCTGTGTGCTGTGATCATGGAGGCCCTGGGCTCAGGAAAGTGTGTCATGTTGCCATGCCTCACCAAACACTTTGAGATAAAGCACCTCTTCAGTGGGGACCTGCTTTGCCAGAACATGCGGCAGGGCACAGAAATCGCTGTGTTGGTGAAGACTTTCACTGACCAAGGAAAGCTCATCCCAGATGATGTCATGACTCTGCTGGCCATTCATGAGCTGAAAAACCTCACCCAGTGTAGCTGGATGTTGGATGGTTTTCCAAGGACACTTCTGCAGGCAGTAGCCCTGGATTGAGCTTATCAGATAGACACAGGGATAAACCTCAATGTGCCCTTTGAGGTCAATAAACAACACCTCGCTGCTCAATGGATTCATCCTGCCAGTGGCCGAGTGTGTAACATTGAGTTCACCCTCCCAAAACTGTGGGCATTGATGACCTTACTGGAGAACCACTGATTCAGCATGAGGATGACAAACCAGAGATGAGGATTAAGAGACTAAAGACATATGAAGTCCAGACAGTATTACCAGAAAGAAAACATTGTCCAGAACAGAAACCAACAAGATCTAGCCCCATGTATATTCTTTCTTACGAACTAAAGCTTCAGAAACTATCCAGAAAGCTTCTGTTACTCCCTGAGTAGGGCAGTGATTAGAATGAAGCAGGGCCTCCTTGCCTCTCTTTTCCTTGACTCACCTCTTTATTTCAAAGCTCTTTTCCTAAGACTTCTCTGAAAATTTATGATTTCTTCTTAATAGCTTTCTTTTGGGTATTACCAAGAATGTGCCAAATGAGTCAAATACTAAGGCTGATCTGTTAAAATAATCTCAAATGTTTGGCCTAGAATCTAATTGTCTTCTGTGGATGTGCAACTAGAAAACATCAGAAATGTTGAAATTTTAAAAAACAAGTCAGATTCAAGCGACACCACATGCTGGCGATGATGTGGGAAGAGAGGAACACTCCTTCATTGCTGGTGGGAATGCAAACTAGTACAGCCACTTTGGAAATCTATCTGGTGCTATCTCAGAAAAATGGGAATAGGGCTTCCTCAAGACTATTCCACTCCTTGGAATATACCCAGAAGATGCTCCAGCACACAACAAGAAAATTTGCTCAACCATGTTCATAGCAGCCTTATTCATAATAGCCAGAACATGGAAACAGCCTAAGTGTCCATCAGTAGAAGAATGGATAAAGAAACTGTGGTACATATACACTATGGAATACTACTCAGCTATTAAAAACAAGGAATCCCCAAAATTTGTGGATAAATGGATTGAGCTAGAAATGATCATAATGAGTGAGTTAACCCAGAAGCAGAAAGAATCAAATGGTATATACTCACTTATATCTGCATACTAGCCCAAGGGGCATGTCCCACGAAAGCCTTCACTACCAATAAACTGGGACAGAGGGCAGGACATCCTATTGGGACTCTAGATGAGAGAAGCATGGGAGAATGGCAAAGTAGAAGGATCCAGAGGGTCCTAGAAACCTACAAGTAGAACATTATGATAGGCAGATTTGGGCCCAGGTTTCCTGCTCAAATTAAGGCACCAGCCAAGGACAATACAGGCGGCAAACTTTAAACCCCTACCCAGATCTAGCCAATGGTTAGAACATTCTCCACAGTTGAGTGGAGAGTGGGGTATGACTTTCTCACGTACTCTGGTGCCTCACATTTGACCATGTCCCCTGGAGGGGGAGACCTGGTGGCCCTCAGAGGAAGGACGGCAGGTTACCAAGAAGAGACTTGATACCCTATGAGCATATACAGGGGGAGTTAATCCCCCTCAGGAACAGTCATAGGGGAGGGGAATAGGGAAAATGGGAGGGAGGGAAGAATGGAAGGATACAAGGGATGGGATAACCATTGAGATGTAACAAGAATAAAATAATAAAAAAAAATTTAAAAAATAAAATAAAAAATTGGATATAATATATAACATTTCAAAAATAAAAAATAATAAATAAATAAATAACAAGTCAGAGCACAATTTAAAAAACGCAACCAGCCATTGTCTAACCTTTTTAATTAGTCAACATGGGTGACTACATCGTCATGTTTTTCTGGAAAAGTTAAAAAAACTACATGTCACTTGAGGCAGATAAATAATCTCATTAGGGGCTTTTGCATAAGCCAGTGTACCATTGCAACCCCCAAAAGATGTTTTCTAGCCTAATGGGACATGATAATGGAAGACACTGTTATAGATTCCAGAAAGAAAACAACTGGCTTTACAGATGTTGCCAGATGGAAACTCACTGCTATTTACAGGAAAAGCAAGTGCACAAGCCACCATGCTATACAAGCTCTGCTAGTTCAATTTGCTACAAAAATGACATTGGTGCTTAAGAACACGCCACTTTATACAGATTGTTTTCTTTTCCAAACCTGCATGTACTGAGGTATATAATTTGTGTTAACTGATATGTAAATTCTAGAATGAGCGATGGTGACTGGCAATGGAATTAAGTTCTAGGTTATCATATATTATTCCATCTGAATACTGTTGTTTTAAAATCTGTCAGTTTCCCTCTTTGATCCAAGTGGACTGTCTGCCTTGATGAGCAAGTGATAGTTAAAAGAAAACTAAAGGGTAAGAAAGAACACCCATAGTAGTTTGCCACTGAAGAAGTAGAGGGGAAGTGCCAGGGAAGTGTCTTGGACAGAAAGACCAATCAAATAGTCAACAGATGTAGTAACAAAGGGAATTTGCCCAATAGGTTCAAAAGCACTGAAGCTGAATTCCATTGAGGACATTTATACCTGTATTGAAGTTCTTGAATTCAAGCTGCTCTTGTCTCAGGCTCTCTTAAGTTCTAGGATCACTGTGTGCTACCACTTCCCATCCCATTTTAAAGGGAAACCACTCTTTTTGGCACCATTTTAGTAGCCGCCTCTTCTACCTACAGCACTGGGAATCTGACTCAGCTTTGTGTGCTGGACAGGAACCCTATCACTGTGCTATCTCCAGGCCTTAGGGTTTTTGTTGTTGTTTGAGACAGGATCTCACTATGTAGTTCTGGCTTTCCTGGAACTATGTCATCACCAGGCTGGCTTCAAACTCAGAGGTCCACATGTTTCTGCCTCGCAAGTGCTAAGATTAAAAACATGCACTACCACACCCAGGCCCAGTACTTAGGTAGTGAGGTAGGCTTTCACTATGTAGCCCAACCTGGTCTGTAATTATTATGTAGTCCAAGTTGCCATCACATTCATAACCCTCTTGTTTCAGCCTCCTAAGTGCATAAATTACAGGGGTATACCACTAAACCAACTTGGAAAAACCACTTTAAAATATCAGTCACTATAGATTCATTAGTGGGAGAAGGGTTTATTCTTATATATTGTGGCCTGAAGTGAGAAAATACGATAAATGGAAGAAACAAATTCTACCTTTCCGGAAGATGTATTCTTACTTGGTGCTAAATCAAAGAATCAAGTCTTTGTATAAGCCTTTGAAATTCTGACCTTTTTTATTTCAGACACTTGAAGTACAAATGCCAGCAAGTGGTTCTTATATTTTGGGAGTGAGGAAGAAATTTTGATTTTTAAATTTTATTTTTGATCTTTCAAAATGGACTAAGCCTTAGGATTACAACTAAGCCTTAGGAGCACATTGTCCTTTGTCAGTGTCTCTTTAATGCCTTTTCTGAAGGTTAATAACTGCTTTTTAAAAATGTTGTGAGCTGTCTAAACCCGGAGATGATCAGCAACATCCAGCGATATCAGCACTGTGGCTGTTGCCTTTTGCCTCTGGCCCTTCAGAGGCCCTTAGTGCCCTTCCTATATGCTTCTGTGATGTCTTAGTGGCTTCTAATAGTTTTCAAAAAGTAAAAAAATATCAAGTTGTCTTGCGATTGCTGTTGTAGAGCGATTTTCACAATACCTTGCCTTTAGCTCTTCAATGTAATGACTGAAATTTCTTGTCTTGTTAGACTTCAGCCAGATATTTAGGTTGCTCACTTATAAATGCAACTATCATTGCCATAGGCACCATTTGACTATGTGCACAGGGTATATGCCTGCAACAGAAGCTACCAACAATAAGTGAGCAACTCAGTTGCTCTTTGCATCCATGTCCAACAGTTGGACTTGGTGCACCCAACATATACTACATTTATGGGCTGCTGGAACACATGGAGGAGCCAGTGCTGTAGAAGCAGATTTGGGAGCACATCATCCCCACAGAAGATAAAGAGCTGAAAAATGGTAATGATCTTAAGTGGAAGTTGCTGCTAGAACGTGATGGGGGAATGGAGCAGCTTTTGGAACCTGAGAGACTGATAGAGGCACTGATAGGAGATATGACAATGGAAGATGAGTATGCAGAGACTGCTATTTCCCCAGAATAACTATAAAATGGCAGGTTCTTTTTTGGAAAATGGTTTTAACAACTGGACTGATGAAAGTGGAAGAAAATATGGTAGAGCAGAACTGTGTACTTCGTGTTGTGATGGCAAAACTACAGACACAGCAACTAAGGGTATGGGAGAGATATGAAAGAACAGCTGCAAGAAGACAAAGAAAATAAAATACTGAATAGGGCTGGTCCTTGGCACATTGAAAACCATCAGCATGGAGCCACTTCTGGGAGGGAGAAGAGCTCAGGGCCACAATATTGCCCTCAGGCTGTCTCTTGGCAGCAGGACTAGAGCTCATGTAGGTCTGTTCCCTGGATGCTCTGCCTAACCACAAGATCACCTTGACTCTGGATAATAGCAGGATATACAAGATGAGCCTTGCCATGTCCAGTATTTATGTTGCCTCAGAAATCAGAAACCTTGAACCAGAACAATTATAGCAGAGGGAAGGAGGCTTTTCTGTACCACCAACAGTATAAATAAGACACAGAGACATTCATATAGTTTAATCTTAGGTCTTTAGCTATCCAGATTCCCAGCTACCATAATAGATTCGACCCTACTATTCTACTTGCAACTCATCCTGTGGCTAGCTCTTTTACCTCCCCACTCTTGTTCATATCTGTTTGTTTCTCCCTCCTTCTGCCTCTGAAACTTTCACATTTCTTTCCTCTCCCAGAGTCCCTCACTCTCCTAGAAGTTCTGTCCTCTACTTCCTGTCCCAGATATTGGATGTCAACTCTTTATTATAACCAATCGGTAAAAAACTGCCTGACCTTCAAGTATCTGAGCAGATGTTTACAAATATAAAGCCAATGATAGGCCATAGAAATCATATTCCCAAAATCCTGCCACTACATAGCTCTCTGCTGGTACAGAATTAGCAATTGAAAATACAGAGATATGGGGGCTGGAGAGATGACTCAGTAGTTGAAAGCACTGGCTGCTCCTCTATAGGTTTTGAGTTCAATTCCCAGCAACCATGTGATGTCTCACAACTCTCTGTAATGGGATCTGATTTCCACTTCTGATATGCATATACATATCAGCATTTACACACATGAACTATATCAATAAATAAAATAAAAAATATAGAAATATTCCTTCAGATATGTCAAGGAAATGTACCTCAAACAACCAATGACTTGATGCAATGAATATTTGCATATTAAGCTGTTTGGCCAAAAAAATATATATTGTGTGACACAATGTGGATTTTCAGTACCACTTCAACAACAAAAAAAATATGAATTAAAGATGTAGGTAAGGTGGAGGAATGGAGTGGGCATGTGCACAGTGGAGAGATGTGATGCCAGTGATGGGTGTGGGAAAAATCTGTACCTGACCGTGGGAGCAAGTTGTGGAGCAGAGTTGGCAGAGTATTATGCAGCCTAGAGCTCAAGCAGGATCTGTCCCTGACCACACTGCCCAATTGCATGCTTGTTTTGGCTCTGAGTAATAACAGGATGTCCAAGATAGAGAATGGTACATTTTCTCAATTGGGCCTCCTCAAAACACCCCCATGGTCTGTTCTGACCCCAGAGGCCATATTCATGTATGCAATTCGTGCTACATCCAGAGAATGTGCTGGTGTTCATGGTCTGTGCTGCCATGCTAGGTTATGTTGAAACCAGAGGTACTTGTGGATGTCTGTAATCTGTTCCCCTACAGGAGGCCATGTTGATGTCCATGGTCTATGTTACTGCCAAAAGCCCATCTGCACATTCTTGGTCTTTGCTGCCTGAAGCCATAATGTCTGTGGCCAGTTCTGCAACCAAGGGAGATATGGTGTCCATGGTCAGTGCTAAGATTGAGGGCAGTGTTGATTTCTGTGTTTTGTACTGCCACTGAAGATGAGGCTGAGGTCAGTGGTCTGTGCTGTAGCCAGAAACCATTTGGAAATCCATGATCTATGGTGCCACTGACTAAATAGCAAGGAAGCTTCTATTGCAGTGATATCAATAATGGCAGATTCACAATTGAAACTTAGAGAATCTTAAACCCTCTGTAACAACCTCTGTATCTCCACACCCACACAGGAAGTCATTGAAGAGAACTATTAAAATTTGTGATAAGGATGCTGAAATGTAACACTTCAGTTGATGGCTTCTGGCAAGAGTGGAACAGGAGATCTGTTTTCTTTAGAAGGCTGACCACAGGGAGTTTGACTATGCTCCAGTGAATATATGGACAACAAAAATTGAGTCTGGCATTTTTTCTTTCTATTTTTTTATAGAGAGAGGTGGAAGTGGCCACACTCACAGTTGAATGGACCTTCGAGGACTGGTTAGTGAGTTAGAGTGCATTATATGAAATTCCCAAATAATAAAAATATCGTGTTGAATTCAAAAAGAATTAAAGTGAACATTTTGGTAAAAACACATCTATGTACTTGCACTGTATATGCATAGATGTCTAAAAACAATCTTTTTGAATTATAGAATTTTTGAAAATTATGGCACTTCTTCCAAAAATGAATCATTAAATTATTTTGTTAACATATATTTAAGTAATGGTAATATTTAACTGTTATGAATATATTGAAGCTACACAGAAGGGACCAGCTATTGTTAATGAACAGTGGATGGCTAATTTATGCTAATTAAATTGAACAGAAGAATAAAGGAAAATCATTTTGCTAAGTTGTTAATTTACATAAATAATAAAATTAATCTGTCATTAAATGCCTTACTTATATATTTTTTTATTTAGATATCTTTTCTTATCTCTGGTCAGATCCACTAGGTGCTGATTTTGCAGTTTGCTTCTTCTCCAAGAGAACTCTATTTACCTTATCTCCAGTTTTATATCTGGCGATGTATTGTAGCCTCTAAGTATATAGACAAACCTAGTTAGACTCATTATCAACAGGATAGTCTTAGCCAGAAAATGAGCTAGTATTTTTTATAATGTGATAATTATACAGACTAGGGATATTTTAATACATTTTTCCATAGGCATTCTTTTTGTTTATGTGTATTTTTGTGAACACTTTCCATTCTCCTTTTGTCCATATATAAAGTAATGAAAACCTTGAAATCTAAGAAGGCTGTGATGTCTTTCTTTTCAAATACTACATCAAGTGTTTGTTCTGGTTTTGGATCTAAAAATATAAATATTTCACTTAAAGAAGCTTAATGTAACCCTAGAACTTCTTTTTAAATGACTTTTCCTAGTAAAAACACAGGAAAAATAAGCATAAGTTTTACGCTAAGCAAGTTACTTACAAAGATTCCCTTTGTACTGAAACTAAAAAGAGTTTCTCATTTTTTGGTTACATTTCTTGTAATATTTAGTTTCAAACATCCCTAAAAGGTTACAGCAAGAGTTTACTACCAAACACAACTAGTTTTAATTACTAACCTCACTTACTGTAAATTAGGATGGCAATGATCTTTACACTCTAATTTAAATGTGGACTTACTTCTTAGCAGTCTTCTTGTAATAATGAGTGGGCAACAGATTATCCTCAGAAGGGCAATATACTGTATCACAAATCACAGGATGCATTTCCTTCTCTTATTTTTTGTAACTGCAAAATGTGATTTCAAAAAGATGTTATTAAGCTATAACACCTTCATCATTTTGAAGCTCTAGGCACTTAAAGTGCTGAATTTTAGATTACTTTTTTATATTCCGGCTGTGCCTTGTTTCCTTACTGTAGGTAAAGTTATTAAAGCTGTCTTCTCCAATTTCTTATCTACTTAGGAAGGTATGACAAAAAGATGAAAAAAGAGTACCTTTAATCTCAAAAGCCTAAACTCAATGCAGAATTGAAACAGAAGAATAAATAAAGACAATAAGGGTACTTTTCCAAAGGTATTTTACGATCATTGAGTGGTCACTAAAAAAGCACTAAACTGGAAGTATGTGACAATATAATGTGCCTGAGGCTCAATTTCTTCTCTAGATTGTTGATCCCGGATTTTTTAGGATGCTATGTAATTGGAATACCACTTGTCAGACAATGATTTGCTCCCCATGTGGTGGGGGTCGGGTGGGGTGGAGAACATTTGTTTTGTGAACTGCATAAGAGAAAAGTACATATTAAGACATGGGTAGCAATTACAATTGTCAATCTGTTTTCAAAAACTACTATTAAATAAAGTGATTCACAAGATAAGAAAATAATTTCTTGACAGTTTGTTCTCTTTAAAAAAGTTATAAAACAGAAATAGGTTCAGGGGTCTAATATATCTTTGTAATTACTTAATATCTAAGAAGGGATGGGGATCTTCAAGCATTTATGCTTCATTGCTCCTGTACATTTTGTATCTTTACCTATTTCTTCAGTCTTCTAACTTATGCACTTTCTGGAATTGGAAACTGTTGAATTACAAGCATTTGAGATCATAAATTATTGTTCCATGTTGAGACTTTCTGCATGTTTTTAAAGTTTCCCAGAAATTAATCTTTTATTATCATCTTTCTCATTCTTTTCTAATTTATCTTCTGTCATTTTATACAAACTAGAATAGTCTTAAAAATTCCATTTACCTACATCTAAAAAATTACAAACTATTAATGAAAATTATTGCATGTTTTCTTTGATAATGTGCAGAATGCTAAATCTTATTATATTCTACTTATTATTAAAATTATTTTCATATAACTTCCTATATCTCCATCATGCACTTTCAGTTATCAAAATTAACTGAACTCATTTTCTAAAACATGTTTTATTCTACATCAAGGATAAGCACTATACAGTTTGCAAATGAAAACTGGCTCAAAAATTTTTGTTGTCTATGTGTGCTCTGCAAGATGAAATTTATATTTATTAATATAAACCATACAGGTTAGTCATAAGCTCTTATCTACATTTTCAGATAATTTGTGTCAGTGTCCTACACACACACACACACACACACACAGAGAGAGAGAGAGAGAGAGAGAGAGAGAGAGAGAGAGAGAGAGAGAGAAACAGAGAGGGGAAGAGAGAGCTGTAATATCGCTGCAAAATTAAATGCCCTTGAAATTTAAGAAAGGTTATATGAAAGAAGACCTGAACAATAGGACACCAAAAGAACTGCTAACATGGAAGGAGATAAGTTCAAAGCATCACAACCCTAGAAAAAGAACTATGGGGCAGATAGTAAGATAAAATATTTTCCTCATGAAAAAGTTTCATAAGTTGTTTATCCAATAGCAAATAGTCATCCTTGAGAGTGTGTAAACTTATACAGACTTAAGAAAGTGGTATTAATTATTTGTCACATGCACACACATCACAATTAAACAAAATGAGACTATGAAATTGTGAGAGAGATCAAGGGTATTCACTGGAGGAATTAGGAGAAAAGACAAGAAGGAAATTATGTGATTATATTGTGAGTTTCAAAAAAATTCTTGCTAATATTTTTTCAACATCATTCAAGAGAAGTGATGGAATTTGTAAATTAATTTAAAATAAAACCATGAATCTGACCTGACTTACTGCTGCATGCCTTTAGTCCAAGTACTAAGGAGAAATAGGTAGAGCTCTGTGAGTTTGAGGCCAGCCAGAGCTACAGAGTAAGACTTTATCTAAAAAGGAAACAAAAAAGAACATGAACTCAAGAATTCAGATCAAAACATAAACATTTTAAACTAGGTCTCAGAGGAAGGACAGCAGGTAGCCAAGAAGAGACTTGATACCCTATGACAATATACAGGGGGAGGTAATCCCCCTCAGGAACAGTCATGGGGAGGGGAATAATGGGAAAATTGGGGGGGGGGAAGAGGGAGGAATGGGAGGATACAAGGGATGGGATAAACATTGAGATGTAATAAGAATAAATTAATTAAAAAAATAAACTGGTTCAAAATCTTTCTTGGATGAGAAAGAGAAGAAATGAAAAACTCAAAACAAAGAAATACTAAAGGATTTATGAAAGGAGTATAAGTAATATAAAGAATTAAAAGAAATAAATGAGAATATGATCATTTCTAGTTCAATCCATTTGTCCACACATTTCAGGAATTCCTTGTTTTTAATAGCTGAGTAGTATTCCATAGTGTGAACATACTACAGTTTCTTTATCCACTCTTCTACTGAGGGGCACTTAGGCTGTTTCCATGTTCTAGCTATTGTGAATAAGGCAGCTATGAACATGGTTGAGCTTATGTCCCTGTTGTGTGGTAGAGCATTTTCTGGGTATATTCCAAGGAGTGGAATAGCTGGGTCTTAAGGAAGCCCTATTCTCATTTTTTCTGAGAAAGTGCCAGATAGATTTCCAAAGTGGTTGTACCAGTTTGTATAACCCAGAAGCAGAAAGACTCAAATGGTGTACACTCACTTATATCTGGACACTAGCCCAAGGGGCATGTCCCATGAAAGTCTTCACTTACCAGGAAAGTGGGACAGAGAGGAGGACATCCTATTGGGACTTTAGGTGAGAGAAGCATGGGATAATGGGGAAATGAAGGACCCAGAGAGTCCAAAAACCTACAAGAAGAACATTATGATGGGCAGATCTGGGCCCAGGGGTCCTGCTCAAACTATGGCACCAGTCAAGGACAGTACATGCAGTAAACTTTGAACCCCTACCCAGATCTAGCCAATGGACAGGACATTCTCTACAGTTGAGTGGAGAGTGGGAACTGACTTTCACAAGAACACTAGTGCCCCATATTTGACCATGTCCCCTAAATGGGGAGACCTGGTGGCACACAGAGGAAGGATAGTAGGCTACCAAGAAGAGACTTGATACTGTATGAGCATATACAGGGGGAGGAGGTCCCCTTCAGGCTCAGTCTTAGGGGAGGGGAGTAGAGGGAAAGTGTTAGGGAGGAAGGAATGGGAGGATACAAGGGATGGGATAACAATTGAGAACAGACTGCAGGCTATATGGCTTTGGGTGAACAATCAGTTTCTTCCCTGCCATCTCAGAGCTGGCCAATTGATGTTCATCTCTGTGCAAGCTCTCCAAGGTCGGGTCATGTACTTTCTGCTCAATTAATCCATAGTCAATCCATGGAAGCTGCTCCAGGCCATGAGCCTTAATGGCCTTTTGTTAGGAATGCCCACATACCCTCCTTTTTGTTTTATCTATTGTAACATTGGGATAAAGGGTCATTTGCACCACCACTGTCGGTCCCAACCCTCAGCCTTGGGGGCTCACCTCAAATGATGTTGCCCTGGGTAAGGAGAGGATGTGGTCCCTGCCAGGTGCTGGTATAAGGGTCTATCTAGTAGACCAGGAGAAAAGGGTCATGGCTGGATAGTACCTCCAATATTTGTATACAGAGGAGTCCCCAGTTGTATCAAAGGTGAGGAAGTGGATTCTAAAAAGCACCTCTACCAGTGTCAAATGGTGTTCTCAGTGTGTTTTAATGGATCTTTGTTTGAGAATCAATTCTTTTAGTGTTCTATTAGTTCTTTCCACTACACCTTGACTTTGCGGATTATAGGGAATGCTAGTGGAGTGTTTAATGCCCCAAGAATAGATGAATGAACTGAATTGAGCAGAGATGTAAGGTGGGCCATTGCCAGTCTTAATTTCCCATGGCACTCCCATAACCAACATGGTGATTTTAGTGCCTTCGTGATGTAAGCTGTTATTTCCCCAGAGAGAGCTGGTGCATAGACAAATTTTGAATAAGTGTTGATGATGACATGGACATATTTAAGCTTACTAAAGCTCGGGATGTGGGTAATATCCATTTGCCAAACAGAGCTGGGCATGAGTCCCCTAGGGTTAACATCCTGTGGTTGAAGAAGGCCCAAGAGTGCTTGAGAAGCACAAGATTTACAGGCATGGGCCAGAGGTTTATATTGTTCCAAGGTCAATTTAGTGATAGCATGCATAGGCTGGAGGGAGACTGGTGGAATATGGTGTGCAGGCTCTTTGCATTTTCTATGGAGGCAAGAGAAACTGAGGCAATAAGCTGTGCACTTGGGCATTTCCTTGTCTATGTTACCAGGGAGTCCTGTATGGGAGTGTACAGGCTTGACAAACCATGGATGTTGTTTATTAGCCACCATGATCTTAGGGCACTGATCATGTTGATGGGAAGACAGGAAGATCTAGGGCAGGTCACAGGCAGCACCCTGACATAATTGTTGTCAGAGAAGATATTAAGCACCCTGACATAATTGCTGTCAGAGAAGATATTAAGGGGCTCCTGATGGCAGAGTTCCAGAGCTGAAAGGACAGCTAGAAGTTCTTCCAACTGAACCTGGTACAAGTTGGGGAACTTATGAGTTGAATCTGGCTGATTAGGTCTCTTGAGGACAACCTCCCAAATTGATTTGGTGATATCAGTGAATGCCAAGGTGGCTTAGGCAATGGGGAATCCAGAGGGTCTGGAAAAGTGAGTACCCTCTAGAGGCAGAAACAGGAACTGAATTTATGACAGAAGGAGGGGAGAAAAATCTTGAAGGGTTTTGTGTTAAAGATTTTTTTTAGTATATTTCTATGCTTTGATGGCAAGCATAAGAAGGATATCAGTCTTTGTGGCTAATTTATGGGTACATAACCAAGAGGGGTGGATCCAATGTAGGGGCAGATCGTTGTGTCAGATGACAGCCAATGGAGCCTCCCACACACAGAGGATATTATTAAAGGTCAGGGTCCCAGGATCATATCTCCCAAGTGTGAGGGAGAAGAGAGAGCTTGATTGTTTATGGTGCAATTTTTTTGTGTAAGAGCATCCAGCTGGACCATAGAAGAAGGACCAGAAGCATGTCTCAATAGGTTGATAAGAGGAAGAAACTCAAGAAGGGGAATAAGGAGAAAAGGCCTAAGCCATTTAAGTTGACTGAAGAGGTTTTGGACATCATTAGGGCAATATGACCATTTAGTTAGTAGTTGGGGGGTGAGAGGTTTGATCTCAGTGGTAATCTTATATCTCAGGAAGCTAAAGGAGGACAGGATTTGAATATTCTCATTAACTGTAAGGCCAAGGCTCTCAAGATTTGAGACCAATATTTTAAATTTTAAATAGGTTCTAAAAGAAATTCTTGGAGGGATGTGCAATAACAGGTCATCCATATAATATGGCAATGAGGCTGTACTCTTGCCATGGCCAAAGAAACAAATCGTTGGCAGATGGAGGGGCTATTTTTCATGTTCTGTGGAAGAAACTTCCATTGATGTCTCTGGATGGGCACATTCATTATGATTGAGTTCCCGCAGCTTAAATGTGGAATAGGGTCAGTCATCAGTAGTAGTAGGAGGAGGATGTAAAAAAAAAGCAATCATTAATATCCATGAGGGCTTAGTAGTGGTGAATACAGATGGCCCCAGGATGTGGAAGGCCAGTTTGGAAGGAGCTCATTTTAAACATATGTTTGTTAATTTGTCTAAGATCCTGAAGGAGTCTATATTTACCTGACTTCTTTTTAATGAAAAAAAATCGGGGAGTTATGGTGACTGGAGGATGGCTCAATATGGCCAAGTAAAAGTTGGTCCTGAGTGAAGGATTTGAGAATGGAAAGTATGGGTTACAGTATAGGCCATTGTTCAACCCAGATGGAGTCTGAAGTATCCCATTATAGTGGAATGGGTTCAGGACTCAGAACAGTGGACCTTAGAATTGGGGGTACATGCCTTGGGTTGTGGAAGGGAGTGCAAACTTCCAGAGAGATCTGAGGTGAGGTCTGCTGTGGTCAGGGCAACAACCATGGCAGTGAGGAAGTCCTAAACCCATAAAGTGTTAGGGACCTCAGTTACCATGGGAGAAAGGATGCCTGTATTCCCATCATGGTCCTCCCATCTAATGGGCTGTTTGACCCGGCAAGTGGTTTGTAAGCCACTGAATCCCTTGATATTGACTGAAGCCAAGTGCATAGGAACAATGTGTGTGGCAGAAGACATCATTAGAGGAAACAATGGTAGCCTCCACACAAGTATCCACAACACATTTATCTCAACACCATCTAGAAACAGTCATTTGAGAGAAATGCTCAAAAATAAAAAAGGTCCACTGAATGTGGGGTGGTTATTCTTCACTGGTGGGGCTGAGAGTTGCACTGGGGAAGTTTTAACGAGGGACTGATCTGTAGTCTTTAGCCCAATGATAGCTTTTGATGCATCGAGGGTATGGAGTGAGGGGTCTGGAGGATAAGGACCCCTTGGGAAGTCACAGAAGAAATGGCCCAGTTATCCATACTCCGGGAATGTGGGTTTTTGAGAAAGTTGTCCATTTTCAATAGCCAGGGTCTGCAGAGAGGCTACAAAAGCCTCGAAGGGTGCCATCATGTGGTTAATATCTTTGGCGGTAGTGATCCACTTATGAATATCTTCATTGTGAACTGCCACAATAGCATTGTGAGCCACTGTGAAGGCTCCTTCCCAAGGAAACTGTTTAATAAGAGCCTCTCTAGCTGGTCCAGAGGAGGTACATTGGTCCAGTGACTCTGTCACAAGAGTAAGGAAGTCAGTAAAGCCTCAGTGGGCACTTGTACAAGGTTGTGAGACATGGTCTCCATCTTGTTAGGAAGGCAGGACTTTAGGGCCTATAAAGAGATGTTTTTTTTTAACTTCATCAAAGTACCTATGGAGGCAAGTGGTGGCCTGGGCTACAGGGTCCATGTAGGGACCCATACACATAAACATGTCGAGGGAAATAAGTATTTTAAGTTGGAAGTTGGAATCCCAGTTGGCTGGGATTCGGCCAAGTTTTAGGACACTTTTTATTGAAGAAACTCACTAGGTGTGGGCACTCCATTTAAGAGGGAGTACCAGTCACAACGTGTTTGCAAGTGAATGGCTCACTGTAAAAGAGCATGCTCGAAATACAGGGAGTAGACACCAGACACTAAGGGCTACTATCTGATTGAATGCCAAATTGGCAAGTGGAGTGGGACACCAGGGCCGGGCCGCTGGGTCTTGTCGAATATTAACAGGGTAGGCCACAGCTTGAGGGTGGCGTGGTAGAAGTTCTACCACAAAGGTGTTTGGGGGCGGGGCTTGTGGTTGGTGAATGAGAGTGGGAGGGCAAGGCTAAAGAAAAAATTTCTGACATCAATACTTTTTAAAAAATTTTCATCTTCAGGAAGTCAAATTGAAAGAAAATACAGAAAACATTGGGTTTTGTTGTTGCTGTTGTTGTTTGTTTTTGTTTTCTGGAAGGAAGGAAGTAAAGAGCAGAAAGACTGTAGAAAGAAATACAAAGTCATAATTATAAAAATAAAAATATCTATGAGAATACAACTAAACCCCAAATTCTAAAACATGAGCACACATTTTAACAATAACACTAAGCAGCAATAGCCTCACCTCTCCAAACAAAAGACACTGACTAAAAGGAATAAGAACCATTATCCATCTTTCTGTTGTCTATAATAAACATCTTAGTTTTAAAGTTAGACACTGACTTAGAGTAAAAATTTGGGCAAATCACTCCTACTGAATATGATGAAGACAAAATAAACTTCCAAATATCAAAAAAAAAAATAAGCTTTAAACTAAAACTGATCAGAGGAAATGAAACAGGACACAGTTTATTCTAATCAAGGAAATAGTTTAAACAGCAAACTCATGTGCACATAGTTTCATAATAATTTTACTACTGGAATTAAAGATACAGATTGATATCAATTCATTGATAACAAATAATTTCAATATGCCACATTTTCTAGTAGATAAAAATGGACAAAATAAGAATGAAAACATCAGAACAAATTGACATCATAATTCAAACAGACCTAACAGATGTCTGCAGACTATTCTACACAAACTCCAAGAAACACATATTATAGCTAGTAGCAGACGAAAGTTTTACTAAAATAGACCACATCCTGGGACATGATTAAAACAAAGTCTTTACAACTAAAAAACAAAACAAAACAAAAGAAAACCCTTGCACACTATCTGAAAACAACACAATAAAATTTTAAATTTATAGCAAACAAATCTCTAGTAAACACACATACACATTGAGACTAAAGGACTCTTTACTGAATTATGAATAGATCAAAGAAGAAATCAAGTAATGTTTTTGAAAGAACTAAATGAAAGTATACACAACACAACAAATGTCTAAGACACATTGAAAGCAGACAAAGTAGAAATGAATAGCCAATAGAAACAACTTTAAAGGCCTAACATAAATACACACATTTTTAGCATTCTAATATTTGGCAAAATGCCAAAAACATAAGCTGGATGAAAGAAATCATATTAAACAAATGGTGTTAAGAATACTGGATGTCCACATACAGAAGGATGAAATTTTCTATCACTTTAGAGAAATACTAATTCTAAGCTGGTCAAAAGACATAGATGTAAAATCAGAAATTCGGAAGCCAATGGAAGAAATCAGCAGTAGTACCCTATACAATACAGCCCTAGGAAAAGACTTTTTGAATAGGACTTTATATGCACAAGAAATAAGGCAAGTTGGAATGTCCATGTGGAATATATCAAATATTTTAAAATGTCTATAAGAGAGTTGTAAATCCAAATAATTTTATTGAAAATACTTTTGAGTAAATATAATTTTATTTCTTCAAGCATTACAACTTATCCTGAATATATTTTACACTACATATGATAAACAACTTTTTCAATATTGCTGGTGTATTTAGAAAGAGAGTGTGCTTATGTATTGACTTACAAAATCTACATTAAAGGAAAATTCTTTAAATCACATCCGTGATTTTTTTGAAAGGAGACAATTGCTAAAATAGACATAGATTTCAATAACAGAAAATGAAACCTTTCTCATGCCAAGAGGAAAGAAATAATGCCTTTGTAACACCAGTAACATATCTATCTACAATTATTAGTAACAAGGTAATGAAATGGCCAAAGTGGTGCATGCCTGTAATCCCACAACTGCACTGAGGGAAGCAGAGGCAGGTGGATCTCTGTGAGTTCAGGGCCACCCTGATCTACAAAGTGAGTCCAAGACAATTAAGGTTACACACAGAAGCCTATCTCAAAATAATTTTTTTAAGTAATGAAAGATATTTCAATATATAAAAGAATTTTAGACTTCACAATGGTTTTCCAAATGAAATACATTACAAGTACACTTGTTTACTATCTGTCTGTATGTTTGTTTGTCTGTATATCTGCATCTGTCTATTTACCTACCTACCTATCTTTCATACATCTATCTATATCTATATATCAATCTATCTATCTTTCATATGATAGAAGTTACAGGTACAAGTTTGAGAAATACAAGACTCCACTTCTCTCCCTCACACCACTAGAAAGGAAAATCACACCACACCTAAAATAATGATTTAGATTCATTTTTATAAATCTCATTTTAGGCAATATCATCTTTTCTTAAAATGTCTATTGATGAACAATTAAATAGATAAATAAGACTGAAAATCAAATAATCAGATTTAATTATTCCTTGTAAATATTGATCTTTATTGTTGTTTCTCTTGTGATTGATTGTGTTTCTTGGGTAAGTTCATTACAACCCATGAATTCATATCTTGGAAGATGTTCTATATATATTAAAATTGTGTACAATAAATACCCACTATTTCCTCAGACTATTTTTAAAAATATAGCAATATCTTTGATAATGGTAACATTTCAGCCATAGTATTCACCAGCCTGCTTTATTAATCTATTCCTTAGTGGCAAGGCCTGCTGGGAGCATTTAGTCTCTATTTTTACTTTTTCATGTTTTTCTAATTTCTTTTGGATTGTCTTTTGCAGGGTAAAATGTAATATCTTATTCTATTGACCAAGATGGCCTCAAGGTCATGGGCTCAAATAATCTCCAACATCAGTGCCCTAATTAGGTGAGACTAATGCTTTTTTGTTTTCTTTGGGTATTAATATTTTAATTTGAATTATTTGATCTTGAAGATGAACCTTTTAAACAGCAATACATAAAGTGGAAGAAATGGCACAACATTTCAGAGCAGAGGACTCAAGTTCAATTCCCAGAAACCACAAGATGTCAAGCTACCATATGTTTAACTACAGTTCTTGATGAGCTGACATCCTCTTATGGATCACACTGCTACTAAACACATGTGGTAAATGTATATACATATAAACAAAACACTCCTATAAATAAATGTTGGTAAACAAAAATAAAAATGGCAGTGTAAGTTTAAAGGTGAAAAATTGAAATTATTTTTTATGACTGTGTATCACATTTGGTTTAGTTTTCATTTCTTTATTATTATTTATAATTTCATATGTATACTATAAAATGTGATCATTTTCTTTTCCCCTTCTTCCAGATCTCCCAGACATATGTCCACCACCCACCTTTATATACTCTTCTTTTTACAAAAATATCAATTAAGCACATTTATTGCTATACATATGCACAAAGGTGTAGAACTACCCACTGGAATATGGAATATGAACCACTTACTAGTGGCCAGTCTTCCAAAGAAGAATCACTCTCCCTCACCTAGAGTCTAAATGCAATTAAGTTAAAGTTTCCTTGTAGAATTGAAATAGATTTCTTTCTTTTTTTTTTGCATTATATTTTTTCATTAATTTGCTCATATTACATCTCAATTGTTATCCCATCCCATGTATCCTCCCATGTCTCCCTCCCTCCTGCTTTCACCCTATTCCCCTCCCCTATGAAGTCTCTTCTTGGTAGTCTGCTATCCTTCCTCTGAGTGCCACTGGGCCTCCCCATCAAGGAGGCATGGTCAAATATGGGGCACCAGAGTTCATGTAAAAGTCAGTCCCCACTCTCGACTTAACTGTGGAGAATGTCCTGTCCCTTGGCTAGATCTGGATAGTGGTTTTGGGGCTCAGAACTAAACAGAATTCTCAATAGAGAAATATCGAATGGCTGAGAAATACTTAAAGAAATGCTCAACGTCCTTAGTCATCAGGGAAATGCAAGTCAAAATGACTCTGAGATTCCATCTTACACCTATCAGAATGGCTAAGATAAAAAAATTCAAGTGACACCACATGCTGGCGAGGATGTGGAGAAAGAGGAACACTCCTCCATTGCTAGTGGGAATAGATTTCTTTTTTGTAAATGTTTTTACTTTCTCAGATGAGAGGATGAAATAAGAGTTGTTCTTAAGTCTTTCTAGTTCTTTCTGAATTCATTCTGGCTGATTCAACTAAGATACTCTGGTCTATACTCTTCTCCAAGCTTACTGATTCAAATGGTTTCTACTGACTTCTGACTGAATTGGTCTGCTTAGCCTTAAATGAATTTTAGCAATAAGTTTTAATCTTGTGGCTCCATATCATCCTCAGACTTGTTCTAGCTTCAGCTGAGTCTAGACTGTTCTCTCTGCTACCTGTTTCTTTAAAACTGTTCTAGTAATCATCTATTAGTAAAAAGCAACAAAGAAACAAAGAAACAACTCTCTTCTATCTTAAGACACTGCTCAAAAGTAGCTTCTCTTTATTGTCCCATTCTCCTGAGAGTTGAGAATATCCTATCTCTTACTCAATCTGTCAGATCTTTCTCTGATTTATCACTTTGTCTGTGCCAAAATTAGGTGCCACCGTCAAACATGGCTGTTTCCTTCTATAAAGTAACCTTACCTTATTGTTGGGTATTAAAGATGTGTACTAAGGGTATGTCTGTATTCCAGCCAGATCATACTATATTCAGTAGCATGTCTATATTCCAACTTGATCACATAGACCTAGAAGATCTTCTGATTTGTCTCCTTAGCAGGCATAGCAGTCATGTTGCTACATTAAGATTGCTCAACATCAACACCTTCTTCTGTTAAAGCTAAAAACTGTACACAGTTTAGCTATTACAACAGAAACAATTATCAATCTCATAAACTTAACAGTACAAATGTCCTTATGAAGTTCTGTTGACATGATGATCTTTCATAACTATAGTCTTGATTATCTGTCCTTTAGCAAATGTCTATTTTCTCACCAAGGTTTCCAGTCTGCCAGTCTGAAGTACAATCTTTTCTTTTTCTGACAGTTTGTTGAGCAATCCTGATGCAAGAGGATCAGTCTTCTGCATCATCTGTGTTGCTATCTTTCTGTGACTATTCCTTCCTTGAGTTGTGCCATTTCCTTTTTCATATTCGATCTTTATCAATTTTGAAGGAACCCATAGTTTTTCATCACCTGTGGAAATATAGGCAAAACATCTTCCCCAGTATACAACATTCTCTGACTTCCATTCTAATGTTAAAACATCTTTATATTATACAAGTCGATCTAATTCAGTAATTTTTTTTTGTTTTACAATCCAGTGTCCTTAAGTAGCTGTTGTTCCTGCATCATTGATATTCAAGGTACTTAAAGTTGATAAAACATTATTTCTGGGAGTTCTTTTTAAATTAACTATTTATTTATACATTTTCTATCCCAGTGGTAGCCCCCTCCCTACTCTCCTCCCAGTACCACCTACCCTCCCTATCCCCTTCTCCCCTATTCCTCAGAAAAAAGGAGTCCCACTACCCATTCACCCCAGCTCATCAAGTCCCATTAGGACTGAGAGACTCTTTTTCCACTGTGTTCTGACAAGACAGACCTCATCAAGGGGGAGTGATCAAAAAGAAGGCAACAGAGTTTATGTCAGAGAGTTCCTATTCTCCTTTTCTGTTTATTAAGCATATCCTTTAAGGTATGATTAGATTTTTCTATAACTAGACCTGTTGGATTGTAAGGTACACCTGTAATATGTTAAGTTATAGTATGCAGAAATCTATTTCATTTTAATAGAAACATATGTGGGGAATTATCAGTCTTAATTTGGAAGGTTATCACCATGATAACCACCACTTCCATCAAATGTACAATTACAGAGTTAGACATTTCAAAACTAAATGAAGAAGACATTGAATTTCTGAATATGTATCGATGCTATGAAGTACAAATTTTAGTTTTACAAATTCTGCAAAGTGAAATATATCTATTTTCCAAATTTAATTTCGTTGGATACCTTTAGGGTTACTTCTGGCAAGTAATGGAACTTGATTATACAAAGAATAATTAGAACTTTTTTTTTTACAATTTCTTTGACTTGTTGCCAAGCATATGGAAAATATTGCCCTTTAAACCTCTGCTGCTAACATGATATTTTTAATGAAATTCAGAGGCTTCTAGATTTTACCTGTTAATAATTGGTCAAAAGTCCATTTTCTTGTGCCAATGAACCAGGCATTTCCATATGAGTTTGAATATGGGTAATATAAAATAGATAATTTCTGTTTTTTATTGTCTGTTGCAGTTGTATAAATAATGATTGTTAATTCTAAATGATCAGGAATAAGTTCAAGGCGCCACATATAAATGTTGTCTTTATTTTTTCAGATGAAGTGATGAGATGAGAGACATTGCAAAGCCTTTCTAGATCATTCTGAACTCTAGCAGGCTTGTTATATACAACTGGTTTTTTTGTTTTGTTTTGTTTTGTTTTTGTTTTGTTTTGTTTTTGCTTAAACTCCTATCTATGCTGACTGATTCAAATTAGCTTTTCCTGGCTTCTGACTGAATTGCTTTCTCTGGCCTCAAACTAATTATGAAAATATGTTTTAATCTTGAAGATCCATCCCATTCTCTGACTCATTCTGTCTTTACTTTGTTTAGCTTGCTCTCTTTGCAACCTGACTCTTTAAAACTGCCCCAATAGAGATCCAAGATGGCAACGAGCAATGTGGACCATGTTTGGAGGCTCCAGTGAACAATTCAGGGAATTGCACAGATTTCTGAACCAGGAACACCAAGGTCCCCACACCACGGCAGCGGGAGTGCTCCACGGTTCGGAGGGAGCAGGGTGCAGAGGACCTGTGTGCCCCTGCACACGGAGGAGCGCAGATTTTCTCGGATCAGAGCAGCAGCTGCAGAGGCAGCAGCAGCAGCAGCAGCAGCACCAGCGGCACCAGCGGCACCAGCAGCACCAGCGGCACCAGCGGTGGTGGCTGAGGTTTGCAGCTCATAGCCTTCCGGTGGAGGTGATTGGTGTGGTGGCTGGTGGGAGTTGCTGTGAGAGAGGGGACTCTGGGCAGGATTTGGGTCGCGTGGTGCCTTGAGACCCAGACTGGACTTGGCGGACAGTTTGGCCCCAGAGTCCCGGGTTCATCTCAGTGCGCAGTGCCGTGGAGACGCTGGCTCAGCTCAGCAAGCAATTTGGCCCAAAGCACAGCTCCCCTGCTGTGACGCAGGCTGGGTGGAGCGCTCAGCTCCACCAGAGGTGCTGGCTCAGTGCAGCCTCTATTCTCCTGCTGTGACGCAGGCTGGACTGAGCGCTCTGTTCCACCAGAGGTGCTGGCTTGGCTCAGCAAGCAGTTCTGCCTGAGACACTAGCTCAGCTCGGCAGGCAGTTCTCAGGTGCTGACACAGGCTGAGGTCAGCACGCAGATTCAACCCAGGGGCCCTACCTGGATTTGCAGGGAATATTTGGCCCAGAGACTCTAGCTGAGCTGTGCGCACATGCGCGGCAGCCCTAAGACTCTGGCTAGACTATCCACGCAGTTTAGGCCCAGAATCCTGGGCTGAAGTCAGCGTGCAGGGTGAGTCCAGAGTCCCTGGCTGAGCTCAGTGCACAATTTTGCCATGGAGACTCAGGTGGAGCTCGGCATGCAGTTTGGGGCCAGAGTCCCTAACTGTGCTTGGCAGACTGATTGGGCCCAGTGACTCTAGCTGAGCTTTAGGCACAGTCCCAGCTCTAAGACTTGGGTTGGACACAGTGTGCAGTTTGAATCCAGAATTCCTGGCTGAGCTTGGCGGAAAATTAGGGCCCTGAGTCAATAACTGACCACAGCATGCACTTTGGGCCAAAAGACCCTAGCTGAGCTTGCTGCGAAGTCCCAGTCCAAAAATTCTGGCTGGACCCTGTGTGCATTTTGGGCCCAGAATCCCTAGCTGAGCTTGGTGGATGGTTTAGGCCCTGAGAATCTAGCTGAGCTCAGCTCATGGTTCGGGCCCAGTATCCCTGGCTGGACTTGGCAGGGGACACAGAAGGCTGTGGATACCTTGGCCTGACCCAATGTTCATTAAGAGACCCCAAATGATTGCAGGACCCACAGCACAGGGGAGCTGAGGATCACTGGCTGTGAGAGTCCAAAACGACAGGACTAACCTCCTACCATCCACACCAGTGAAGCATTAGAGTTTCCAGCCTAGGGAAATCATGAGAAAACAAGTGAATCTATCATCAGACTCCCTCCATCCAACTCTGGAAGCTACCCAACAAAAACATAGACGGCAAGATTTCTAAAGGACAATGTAAAAACATACACAAAAAGCCCCAAAACAACATGGCATCTCCAGTTTCCAGCTATCCCAAAGAAAACAACCCAGAGAACACAAATACAACGGAAATACAAGAAAATGACCTCAAATTCTTAGTAATGAGGATGATAATGGAGGCAACAAATAAAAATCATAATCAAATGCAGGAACACGCAAACAAACTGGTGAGAGACATAAAAGAAGCACATGGAGTGGAACTGGAAAAATTGCAGGAAAATGCAAACAACCAGATGAAAGAAATAAATAAACCAGTTCAAGCTCTGAAGACCTATAAAGAGGCAATGGAAGAAACTCAGGAATATACAAACAATCAGATGAAAGAAATCAAAAAGTCAGTTCAAGATCTGAAAATGAAAATGGATTCAATGATAAACATACAGACAGAAGAAAAACAAGAACGTGAGAACTCAGAGAAGAATGCGAGCAACACAGAGGGGACCTTTTCTAACAGAATCAAAGAAATGGAAGGCTAAATCTCAGGTCTAGAAGGTACAATCACAGATCTTGAAGTAACCAATAAAGAAAATGCCAAATCTGAAAAACTCCTGACACAAAATATCCAAGAAATTAAGGACACCATGAAAAGAAGAAATCTGAGGATAATAGGCATTGAATAAAGAAGATAACAGACTCCAAGGCCCAGAAAGTATTCTCAATAAAATCATAGAAGAAAATTTCCCCAATCTAAAGAAATAGATGCCGATAAACATACAAGAGGCCTACAGAACACCAAATAGAATTGACCAGAAAAGAAAAACTGCTCGTCACATAATAATCAAAACACAAAACATACAGAACAAAGAAAAAATATTAAAAGCTGCAAGGGGAAAGGGCCAAATAACATTTAATGGAAAACCTATCAGAATTACACCCGACTTCTCAGCAGAGACCATAAAAGCCAGAAGGGCCTGGACAGAGATCCTGCAAACCCTAAGAGACCAGAGATGCCAGGCCAGACTACTTTACCCAGCAAAACTATCAATAACCATTGATGGAGAAAACAAAATATTCCATGACAAAAACAAATTCAAACTGTACCTATCCACAAATTCAGCTTTACAGAAGGTACTAGAAGGAAAACTACTTCCCAAAGAGTCAAGCTACAACCAAAACTCCTCAGGAAATAGATAACTATACCATGGCAAAAATATAACTACACAAACGCTTGACTGGAACCAACATCAAAATTAAGACTTTTAACAGTCACTGGTCATTAATATCACTCAACATCAATGGTCTCAATTCTCTAATAAAAAGACACAGACTAACTGAATGGGTGCATAAACAAGATCCAACATTCTTCTGCATTCAAACACATCTCACCCATAATGATAGGCATTACCCAGGGTAAAAGGTTGGAAAAAAATATTCCAAGCAAATGCTCACAAGAAACAAGCAGGCATAGCCATTTTAATATCGAACAAAATAGACTTTCAACCAAAATTAATCAAAAGGGATGAGGAAGGACACCTCATACTCATCAAAGGTAAAGTCAACCAAGATGACATCACAACTCTGAACATCTATGCTCCCAATACAAGGGCACCCACATTTGTAAAAGATCTCCTAAAAAAGCTTAAACCACACATCGATCCCCACATAATAATAGTGGGAGACTTCAACACCCCACTCTCACTGAAGGATAAGTCATTGAAACAGAAACTAAGCCGAGAAATAACATCATTAACCAATGCCATGGGTCAAATGGATCTAACAGATTTCTATAGAACCTTTCACCCAAACAAGAAAGAATATACCTTGTTCTCTGCACCCCATGGAACCTTCTCCAAAATTGATCACATCATAGGTCACAAAGCAAGCCTCAATAGATATAAGAGGATTGAAATAATACCTTGTATTCTATCAGATCACCATGCTTTTAGGCTGCAATTCAACAACAACAGAAATAACAAAAAGCCTACAAGTACGTGGAAACTAAACAACTCTCTGCTAAATGACACCTGGATCAGGGAAGAAATAAAGAAAGAAATCAAGGAGTTTCTGAAATTCAATGAAAATGAAGGAACAACATACCCAAATTTGTGGGATACATTGAAAGCAGTGCTAAGAGGAAAATTCATAGCACTAAGTGCCTTTAAAAAGAAATTGGAAACATCGCACATAAGCATCTTAATGACACAATTGGAAGCCCTAGAAAAAAAAGAAGCAGAAACACCCAAGAGGAGTAGACATCTGGAAATAATCAAAATCAGGGCTGAAATTAACAAATTAGAAACTAAGAAAACAGTCCAAAGAATCAACAAAACCAAGAGCTAGTTCTTTGAGAAAATCAAAAAGATAGACAGACCGTTAGCCAAACTAACTAAAAGGCAGAAAGACAGTATTGAAATCAACAAAATCAGAAATGAAAATGGAGACATAACAACAGACACTTAAGAAATACAAAGAATCATAAGATCCTACTTTGAAGGCATATATGCCACAAAATTTGAAAATCTAAGGGAAATGAATGATTTTCTTGATCAATTTCACTTGCCAAAGTTGAGTGAAGAACAGATAAACGAGCTAAATAATCCCATTTCCCCTACAAAAATAGAAGCAATCATTGATAGTCTTCCAACCAAAAAAAGCCCAGGGCCAGATGGTTTCAGTGCAGAATTCTACCAGATCTTCAAGGGCGAGCTAATACCGATACTCTTCAAGCTACTCCAAAAGATAGAAATGGATGGAACATTACCAAATTCATTCAATGAGGCCATAGTCTCATTGATACCTAAACCTCACAAAGACTCAACAAAGAAAGAGAATTTCAGACCAATTTCTCTTATGAACATAGATGCAAAAATACTAAATAAAATACTTGCAAAACGAATACAGGAACACATCAAAGATATCATTCATCATGACCAAGTATGCTTCATTCCAGGCATGTAGGGATGGTTTAATATATGGAAATCCATCAATGTAACCCACCATATAAACAAACTGAAAATAAAAAAACCACATGATCATCTCCTTGGATGCAGAGAAAGCATTTGATAAAATTCAATACCTATTCATGTTTAAAGTTTTAGAGAGATCGGGGATACAAGGCACTTTCCTCAACATAATAAAGGCTATATACAGCAAGCCAATAACCAAAATCAAAGTAAATGGGGAGATACTCAAGGAAATTCCTCTGAAATCGGGAACAAGGCAAGGCTGCCCACTCTCTCCATATCTCTTCAGTATAGTACTCGAAGTTCTAGCCAGAGCAATAAGACAACAACAGGAGATCAAGGGTATCCAAATGGGAAAGGAGGAAGTCAAATTATCCCTCTTTGCAGATGATATGATAGTATACATAAGTGACCCTCAAAACTCTACCAGAGAACTCCTAAAGCTGATAAACACCTTCAGCAAATTGGCTGGATACAAAATTAACTCAAAAAAGTCTGTAGCCTTCCTATACACACATGACAAGCATGCAGAGGAAGAAATTAGGAAAACTACACCCTTCACATTAGCCACAAGCAATATAAAATATCTAGGAGGTACCCTAACTAAGCAAGTGAAGGACTTGTATGAAAAAAATTTCAAAACTCTGAAGAAAGAGATTGAAGATGACCTGAGAAGATGGCATGATCTTCCTTGCTCATGGATCGGGAGAATTAACATAGTAAAAATGGCCATCCTACCATAAGCAATCTACAGATTCAATGCAATCCCTATCAAAATACCTACACAATTTTTTAAAGACATTGAAAGTTCAATTCTGAACTTCATATGGAAAAACAAAAAACCCAGAATAGCTAAAACAATCTTGTACAATAAAATGTGCTCTGGAGGAATCTCCATACCTGATCTCAAACTGTACTATAAAGCAATAGTAATTAACAAAAATATACTGTAATATAACAAAATATAAGAGAGGAATTCAAATATGTTCACCAAAGAGATATAATGAAAATTTAAGATGATAAACATACCAATTTAACAGCAATTTAAAAATTACATTGGTTAACATATAGATGATCATACCCATAATCTAACTACTAAAGGTATCACAGTGAGGGAAATCATGAATTCATGGTAGCCTGTAATACATAATTTCTTCTAGGTCACATTATATTATTTTGACATTTTGTTTAAATGACAAAAATAAAAAACATCATATTTCATGTTATATATACAAATATATTCTCCATAAAATAAGACTTAAATGAATCTAAAGGTATAGTATTGATTTTATGTAGCAATGTAGCAATGATCAAGGTTGATGGTTGGAAATGGAGTGAATAGTAAGGATGTAAATACTGATACATTTAATGAATGTTAAAGAGTGACCCAACATGTCATAACAGTCACAGATGAAGAAAAATAAAGCATACATATATTTAAATCATAGGGACATTACAATAGTGATTTAACTTGAAAATAAAGATACAAGCTCAATAAAATACTGCTAGTAGTAATATGTTCTTCCCAACTAATGGTCTTATATATTGAACAACTGGGCTCCAGAGCTATATTAACTAAAATTTTGGATACACTATATAATTGGAAATCAGAAGAAAAAAGACAACTATGGATATTCAGGGATTTAAATCTCATGAAGAATCGCCTCACAATCAGTAAAGGACAAAGTTTTCTTTCCTTATAGGTATTGTACAAGTATAAACATACAACACACACAAACATAAGAGTGTGTCAGATGGTAATCCTTTGTGTTGCTTAATTATATTTGTCTAATCTCTTTTAAAATCTCATTCTCAATATATGGAAGTATCAACAAATATTCATTTGAATATCTTTATCATTATAATACTTGTTCCCATTAATGTCTTATATATTCAATTTCTCATTGACTCTTAGAATGCTTTCTTAATTTTACTCTACTTTCTATGAAGCCAAGTTTGCAACACCAATTTTATTTTTGTAAATTAACATGCTATCTTCATATATGTTGATTTCTATTACAATGTAATAAAAGACTACCTATAAAAAGATTAAACAAGAAAAAGTTGAATCTTTAAACTAAATCCTATATATAGTTTTGTCTTTATCTTTCCATCCCTTTTTCTTTACATTTTAATTTTATTCTTTTATATTGTATTTAAACTATCTCACTTTTAATATATCATAGTTAAATCTATTTCTGTAGGCATAAGGTTATTATTTAATTCAAATGCTGATTTATGTACCACCCCCCATATCAGGTTGCAATCCTTGTTCTGAGAATATCTTGTCTCAGTGTTGTGTAAACACTGCTCCCCAATTGTCTCCTGGTATGCCAATAATGTTGCTTCCATCCAATCACTGAGCAGGGAAGAGAATAGGGCCATACCTCCTGCCATCTAGAAGAAGAGGAGTTAAAGGAGGAAATAGGGAGCTTTCCAAGAAGACAACAAGAGAAAAGAGATGGAGCATGAAAGCTACAAAGTGCAAGGAACTCTGGGATATATGCTGGGAGGAAGGAAAATTAGGTTAGAGGGATAAGAGTAAAGCAATAACTGTTCTGTTCTTTTGCTGTGCAGTTGTTTAAATAATATAATAGAGTCTCAATTATTTGCATGATAGCTGGATGAAGAGAAAAAAACAGCTGTATAAAAATAATTTTAACATATCTGAGAATAATTTAAATTAAATTGAGAGTAATTTGGTATACTTACATAATTTCTGGTCATAAATATTGTGTCTATTACTATTTATTTATTTCTGTGAATTTGTAAGACATTTTTCAACATTGAATCAATATTCAGAGGTTATAAAATGTTTTCTCTCATTTTTCATTTATTTTAAATTTATGTCTTTAACTTTCTTTTGTCTTGCTTATATTTTATTATATAATTAGATTTTTTTCTTTCAATATCAAGAAGTAATTTTCTATACATAAAGATAAAGTAATATATATTTATCACACACTCGCAGGTCTCACCTAATTAAAATATATCTTCTCATTTAGTTGTTGCCTTATTTCTGTGGACTGATACTTAAAAGTCTAAAAAATAATATTCAAGGGAAATTGATCTGGACTCTGGACTCACTTTATCTGAATCATAAACTAGTTTGAAATTTTTTCTTCGATGATTTCTTCCCATTCTGAAGGTTCAGGGAGAGCAACTTAGCAAATGTTTTGCTACTTTCTTTAAAACAGTGCTATATGTTGACTTTTCATAGGATCTAATCTATTTTCAATGTTCCTTGCAGAAAATTAATTGGCAAGTAAACATTATTTAAGAGTCAATTAAAATGTTATTGATTGTTTGAGAGATTAATACAATACATTTTTGTCATATTTACCTATTCTGCCTCAGCTTCTCCCAGATTTATGTCTCTTTTCCTACTTATTTATCTTAGTATCTTAATTTTTGTTCTGTTTTATCAAATTTAGTCCAGTTCATACTGCAAATATACTCTTGGGTGTGGGGTCTTTTACTGTGTGATTTATCAGTGGTCATATCTTTATAGAAAACAACCCACTCTATTTCAGCAGATAGCATTTGTTAATAGATCTTGGCTTAGTGATGGGACTTTATACCTGTTCCTTAATTTGACATCATTTATGTCTGATCTGTGTGTGTGTGTTTTCAGTGTATGATAAAAACATCTCAGGTAATTGTGCCTATAAAAGAGATTTTTTGGCTTTTGTCTTAAAGTCTGAGGTTGTTTGATAATGAATTTGTTCTTAAACTTCCTAAAATACTCAATAATATTTTCTTATATTCACAAGTATAGGTAAGTCTGCTTACCATAAATAAATAAATTTATATGCTGTATTCACACAAATATGTATATAGCCTTAGCTATGACTTCATTTAGTTTTGTCTTGGTTATAAGCAATGAATTTACTACTGGAGGAGCACTAAAGGAACAGACAGAAAATTACAACCATAGGAAGCCATAGTTGGGCCCTGAAGTGGTAGAATATTAAAAAAAAAAAAAAAAAAAAAAAAAAAAAAAACAGCATCATAGAGGGAAATGTGGGGAATTCTGGGACACTTAGTTCCTTTCATAGCCTGAAAACAAACTGAATTTCTCTGTCTTCCAGGTTTTAGAGGGTTCAGTGGTAAGTTCCATACTTCATGACCTGGCCTGGCAGATGTACCTGAAGTCATGAAAGTAGTAGGAAAAATAAACTTATAATTAACAGTTATACTTTGTGTAGAGGTCAAGGGTGCTAGGCTTCCACACTGCAGCAATCAAGAGGGAGAAAACTGAACTCTTTGTAATGACTTTGAGAACACAATATTTTCTCTTATCATGTCTTTGTCTTGTGGTACTTGCTTCAATGTGTATGCTTCTTTCTGGAAGAGAGAAAAAGATAACTAATGGTTCTATATTCTAAATATATGATAAAATTACAACACTAATAATCTGAAAATTATATCATGGATTAGAAATAAGTATCTTTCTTTTTATTTACTGATTTTTGATATGCATCTTATCATTTAGCTAAACCATATGTATCCTTTTTAAAGTGATATCTGTGAAATGATTTTAAGGAAAGCATTTCATGAAGTGTTAATTCAATTTCACAGCAAGTTTCATGAAGAGTACAAAATTGAATGACAAGTTTTAATTTTTCAGAGGTAATTAATACCAACTTTCCTAGTTAATCCAAAGCTCCATGTGGAGGATGCAAAAATAGTTTGCTTCATTTAATATGCACAACAGATGCCAATATATTTCTGCACATCTGAATAGTGTTTTCATATTGTTAAGAATTGAGTGCAGTATTTCAATCTGAATTGTTGCAGTTTTTAAGTCAATAATACAAGCCTACAAAATTAAAATGCACTACTTGTGTCAAACATAACAAAATCATTGTTTGTTTATTTTTAAGGTGCTAATAAAAAAGATTAATGATACTACTGTATAATGAAACAATCTGCCAAGAGGCAAGCTCTGGAATACAGAGTGGCAAAGTAGCAAGGGGAGCTCAGGGAAAAATGCTATCCATTCTGAATGCATTCAACAGAGTCCTTTTAACCAGTTGACTGGCATTTCAGAATTAGAAGAGATGGAGTTTTTTCTTTTTTTTTTTTTTTTTTGTTTGTTTGTATTTTCTTTTTCTCTGTATGTAGTGCAAATGTCATGGAGATTATTTACCTCCAGACAGAAATTTGCATTTGAAAAGATTTTTAAAAAATCAATATGTACATTTAACATCCAAAAAGAGTAACTAGATAAGACTCCTAGTGGAGGGATTGGGAATACCAACCCACACACAAAAACTGCAACCCAAAATTTACCCTGTCTACAAGACATGCAGAGGTGAAGATAGAACAGAGATTGGGGGAATGCCCAACCAATACCCAGCCCAACCTGAGACCCATAGGAGAGATCCAATCTCTGACACTATTAAGGACAGTCTACTATGTTTACAGACTGTAGTCTAGCATGGTTGTCCTCTGAGAGGGTCCACCCTGCAGAGGATTAACACAGATGCTGAGATGTACAGCCAAACATTGGGCAGAGCACAGGGAGCTTTGGGGAAGAGTTGGGGGAAGGATGAAAGAACCTGAAAGGGACAAAAACTTCACAAAAAGACCAACAGAGCCAACTAATCTGGGACCAAGGGCCCTTGCAGAGACTGAAGCATCAACCAAGGACCACGCATGCAGTGGTCTGTAAAAATAATTTTATTCTCCTGGCTTAATTGTTATCTCATAGGCCTACTATCTCCTGCTGCTAACTAGGCTTAGTCTTGGAAGCCTCTAGCCTCCATACCATCTAATCTAAGCCTACAATGTTTTAGCCTCTGAGACTTACTGCTTAAGAAGCTCACCCTTTCTTGTTCTTTCTGAACTCTGGCCTGGGTGGTTCAACTCAGCTGTTCTGACACAAATACCTCTCCCAGGTGACTTATTTAATCTAGATTCTCTCAGCCTAGAATTGCTCTGCTACCTTCAAACTAACTCAGAAATGTTCTCTAATCTTCTGGCTTCTTTTCATTTTTGGGCTCATTCCATCTGCACGTGAGTTCACTCTCTGCAACCCATTTCTCTATTACTATCCTGGTAAAACTGCTTCCTCTCTCTGTAAAACTGCTTCTAAGAAGCTTTTTTTCGCCTCTCTTTTCTCTTGAGAGTTGGGTGTATCAAATTCTGTCAAATCTTCTCTAATTCATCAGTTTCAAACATAGGTGACTCCTTCTACAAACTAACTTTACCTTTGTTTGGAGTTAAAGGCATGTATCACCACACTTAGATATAAGCTTTTCTTTACCTTATACTTGCTCTATACCAGGCTGACCTTGAAGTCACATATGTTTGCTTCTGTTTCCTGGATTCAAGGCCTGTTTGTGTTCCAGCTGGATCTCACAGACCTATCTCATCTTTGGATGTGATCTCTTGCCAGAACAACCATGTTCTGAATTAAGGTTCCTATAAACTGGACCTTGGCCCACTACACAAATGTAGGTGATAGGAAGTGCAGGCTTCATGTGGGTCCTCTAGTAAGGGGAGCAGGGGCTGTCTCTGACATGCACTCTGTTGCCTGCGTTTTGATCACCCCCGCCTCTGTGGCAGGGCTGTCTTGGCAGGCCACAGGGTTAGAGGAAGCACCTAGTCCTGACGTGACTTGATAAGTTGTGGTAGGTGGGTGGATGTGTTGCTCCCTCTTTTAAGAAATAGAGGAGGGAGGATAGGCTACAGAGGAAAGGAGGGAGTAGACTATGATGGGATTATAAAGTGAACAAATCAATCAATCAATTACTTTGAAATGACTATTTCCTAAACAAAAACATCAAAACCACTCATATGCACATTACATTCAGTAATACGTCATTAATGCAGACCTTATTAATTCAAATTGATAGCAGTATATACTACTTACTTTCTGAAAGTAAAGAAGAATTTTAGCAAACTAAAAGTGTATTATATTAATCTCAATGTAAAGGGGAGGCAGTCCATTGCTTTACTTTAAAAAAAAAACACTTCAATTCTTTTGAGTAGAACTGAATAACTTTTTATATAAAATAAAGCAATAAAAACTTCCATCAATTACATTATCAAATAAGATTCCCAAAGTGCCTTAGTAGAATATACTTGATCTGGAGTGATCTGTGTCTGGTAATTCTAAATGTTGAGAAAAACGTGATATTTATAAACATGACAGCAATTATATATTCAGTGCCATAGAAACAATGCACATTTACATTTGTTTATTTTTGTACTAAATCCATACAAAGTGGATATTACTCACATATGACTAAGGAAAGGCTTAAACATTAATGTGCCAATGGTCCCATAATTTTGTATGATGTGTCATTTGATTGTAAAGCCATTAATCTGAATCACTGATTGTGGAGCTTTTCTGTGACAGAGCAATAGCAGCTGCTTATACCAATGCTTAGTGTCCTCTCCTTACCTAATCAATAAGAAATGTGAGGCATAGGATCTGTGTTTAAATTGGAAGCTACAAGTGAGGGGATAGCAATCAGGATGTAATCTGAATAAATTATTTAACTAAAAATCTCTTTATGTCAAAAAAAGAGAATCACTCCAGGTAGTTCTGATACATGCTGAGAATGTACATCATTTGCCCAAACACTACTAGCTATTATAAAAAAATAATAATTTCCATATTTATTACTATACTCTATCACTATAATAAGTATTCAAATATGTTTGAAATTCTGGCTTATAATGCTCCTCGCTTAAGTTTTTTCCCCTTGATTTTTAGTTTCTTCAACTTCCAAAAACACATAGGTAATAAATCCTGACATCTGGTTTCATATGGTTGAGTGAGAATATTAGGATTTAATTTCCCTATCTAGAAACTAAAATAATTATATTAAATCACATCAAAACTCTATTTAAGTCTATGAAAAACCCTGAATATCTTAATGTGGCTAATGTAAATGTAAGTTACTATTTCTAAGTTGGCCTTGCCATGTTGTATCCTTGATGGGATAGATACTGTATGCTTCCATGAAAAATGTTTTAGGAATAAGGAGTAACAAACCCATTGAGTCCATTATTATTATAATGACATTATCCACTCATGCAGAGTAGATGTCTCTAATCTTAAACCCCACTGAGAAGGCACCAATTTTTCAACACTGCTCTACTGGGAACTGCCCTAATTTTCTTTCCAGATGCTGTGACGAAATTATCTGACATAAGCAATATAAGATAAATGGGTTTATTAGACTCACAATTGTAAAAATAACTTTCATTCTCCTTGTTCCATTGTTCTTTGGGATGCTTACTACTTTCTGTTGGCCTAGTTCTAGTCCTGGAATCTTCTAGTCTCTGTACAATCTAACGTAGGCCTAGAATGTTTTTAGCCTCTGAGATTTACTGCTTAATAATCTTACCCTTACTTGTTCTTTCTGAGCTCCCCTTTCCTATCTCTTCTCTTGAAAGTTGGTGTATCCTATTCTACCAAATCTTCTCTGATTTTTCACCTTTTTCTGTCACTTAATTAGACATCACTTTCAAACATGGGTGCTTCTTTCTACAAAATAATTTTCCCTTTGTTTAGGAGTAAAGACATGTACCACCATA